>NW_010331051.1:642-11464 GCF_000700745.2 Antrostomus carolinensis | reverse complement strand
CCCTACAACAAGAACAAACAGAAGTGTATTTTTTATATTCTCTTTGTAATCAAACATATATGGATACCATAAAGAAAAATAAATTGTAAAAGTGCACATTTAAAGGAAAAAAAAATTTCCAGGTCAAGACACAGAAAGTGGAAGCAAATGCTGTAAAGCTCCTTAAACAGTTTTATAATGTCACTTAGAGGTCATTTGCTGGATCACCCTCTTCAAGAGTGTTTCAAGATTTTAATGGAAATCACAATGTTATTTTTGTATTAACATATCATTAGTTCATTCATAGCATTTTACAAAGCATTTAAACTCTACAGAATACATCTTGGGCAATGCTATCATGTAGTTTCAAAAAGGATTAGATGAGTTTTTAAGCAGCAGGGAATAATTTCGTTTCACTATAAATGATGATATGTGAAACACTAACAAGGCAGTAAAGCAGTGGAAAAATCAAAGTTTTTTACTTCGAAAACAAGAGATGGTTTTGCAAAGAGACAATAATAATAATAGAGACCACTGAGTCCATTGGTTACTACGGTAGCATAATGCAAATTACATTTCAGGTTGTAACTTTGCAAAAGATAAAAACAACACAATGTCATTATAATTTGTCCATATAGAGCCTTAAGAGTACTAGCAATATTGGTACTGGGTCTTATTAGAAATTATGGAAATATATTAAAACAGGTAGTTATCCAGACCCCACACACGTACAGTGAGAGACTTCTGTGGAAAAGAAGTGTAGATCTGGGCTTGCATAAATAAAAGCTTAGTTTACTCTCCATATTCTACATTTTCACTCCGACTGTTTGCAACACCTCCCAGGGTATCTGTGTAGCTGCCGCATTCAAATGGCTTTTCAGAAAAGGTCATAATATATGACAAAGTATCAAATAAAGGATTTTGACCTTTCAAAATTTGATTTATTCTGCAGTTACTGTTATAATCTATAATTTATATCCACAACACAAAATCTTGAAAAGTAAGTAAATACTTTTTAGTATTTATTAAATTCTTCTTAGATATATACTTACACACTAAATATATATTTGTGTGTGTACATATGCATGTATGTTATCAGCATTTTGAAACTGAAAATGCTTTGGAGCAACTTGCTGAATTGTCCCTAATCTCCTAATAAACAAACATTAAAAGCTATTGCTTTTGTTTCATATAATGTGTGGCAAGACACACTCAAATTCAGGAAGTATGGCAGACAGTTCAGAAGCAAAAGATAAACTCAAAACAAATCAGAAGCATCAGGGTAGACTTAATGACCTCTAGGTACTTCTTAGGTGGCAGATCCTACAAACACAAACCTTTTAGAGAAAGTTTGCTTTATTGAACTTTCCTCACCTAAACATGGAGCAAGCACCTGAGAAGATTCATAAATGAACATTGTGTAGACAAGCCACAAATTTGCAGTTTTAGGGGGAAACATAACAGCAACCATAACAGTACTAAAATCCAGTAACAATTTAATTTTGTTGACCCAATTCTTTCTCCCTGTTGTCCCCAAGCCATAAAAGAGGAGGCAGTTTTGTGCATTTAAAGCTCATTAGTTTTTCTTCTTTTAAATGAGCTGCCTAGGTTAGCAAAATTCTAGAATTCTGGTTTTATTGCTTTCTTTTGCTTTCAGAAATTGCATTTAACATACACTTGCATAGATCAGCAAGGGATTAATCGAATTATCTACTATACATGTTAATGAAACTTTTAAAATTAGAGAAGTTTTAAATGTACAACGTTGTAGTGGAGGTAATGAATATAAGATGTTGGTGTTAGAAGGACTTATAAGTAACCATGTCTGAATGAATTACTGGGAGGTGCAGATAAACAAAATCCTTATAGTAAACTTATTGCTTACAGCAACTACATTACTGTAGGCTTTACCTATATTAGGATGTCAGTAACTATATACATAAAATGTAGGAGATATGGTTCTTAAAAGAAGAAGTAGAAACTAAGCATATATATTTATCACAGTCCACAGAAAAGTAAACTTATATAAGTAATGCTCGAAGTCTTCTTAGAATTTGGACTTGAATTCAAACATAATATAAATCTACAGGTGGAAGGATCAGTGTTTCAAAAATTACATCAACTGTTTACTAAATTGGATTTGTTCTAAAGAAACATTTTAATGCAAAGAAGAAATAAAAGACATCTGAATAGCATCTTTAAAGAAATAAGGACTTGAATAAATACTGTAAAAGAGGAGTCCTGTGAAAAGTCAGGCTGACTCCTTTGATAAGAATGTCAAGTATTTAGGGTTTCCAAGCCTCTGATTTTCCAAATAATGGGGTCAACTTAAAAGCTGGTCGTAGAGCAGAACAGATTTCTTTAAAAGCTTTTAAACTGTTATTGCTTCAGAAGATTGTCATGGTTTTCAATAATGCAAAGAGAAAATTTTATTTTGTTGCTGGTTTAAGGGGCACCACTTCAAACTTTTCTAAATTGTTTTAGGGGAACCAGCTTGCAGACCTTTTGAAAAGCTGGGGAAGTGACTTCAAAGGGAAAAAAGTCTTTGTCCGCTAAGCAGGTTTACGACCACTGATGCAAACCCTAACTAAAGACTGAAAAGAATACTCAGTGCATCTTTATGGAGATCCTTAAGGAAGATGAACAAGTCAAATGAGATTAAAGATAGTTTAAATCCTAGCACTGATAACCAAGACACAACAGTTTTACAGATATGCTTTTCTCAGCATAGTATATAATATCCTTAGTATATACCATTGCTGGATTGCTACTTGAAGTTGAATGCTGTTAAGAATCTTAATGTCACATTCACATTGAAACCAATGTCGTCAATGATTTATTTAGGTCACAGGAAGTATATGTAAAGATATTTTCCAGTAATGGACAGAATACCTTTACCATAACCATTCAAATTATTTCAAAAGAATTCTCCCTACATTCCAACAAATTTTTTCTGCAAAGCCGTTTTCCATAGAAAATAGCATAAAATATCACTCTTCCTTAAGTGTCTAAAGTACATTTTAAATCATAAAATTCAAGCTTCAGAAGATAAAAGAAGAGTACATCATATCATGTCAGCTTATGGTGATATTTCAGTGAAAAAATGTTAGGCGTTTGGAAACTACGTTTAAAAAGGAACAGTGGGATTATAGCAAAGTCAAAACTTTCTTCTAGTTTAATGACATCCAGAAGAAGATACGCCTTACTGGATAACAAGAAATTGGTTTGTATTACTGTGTCTTTCTCTGCTATTTTTTCCAGCTTTGGTGCAGTTACAAAACAAAACAAGATCATGACATTTTAAATCCATCAGTAAATTCCCAAAATGACTGCTTTCTATATTTTCAGCACGAAGCTGTAAGAGCTGAGCCCAACATAAGAACATATTTAAAGAAAAACATCTCCCTAAAAAGAAATCAAACTATAGATCAACTGAAAAACTTACCTGACAATGATATATGAGACACTCTTCCTACTATTTCTGGGTGAGATAATATTATACACCACATTAAAATATAAAATTTTTGAGTATGTCAATTTTTATGCTTTATGCTGAGAAGACAGTTAATTATGATAAGTCACAGACTGGCAAACAGTCATTTCTAAATTATTGTTCTATAATTGCAGAGACTGTGGGGCACTTTTAAATGGCAAATTAATTATGTGATTTTATGTCAATATAAAACCCAAATTAAATGAAGTATCAGTTAATCTAATTACCTTTTTACCTACTTCTTGTGAAAACGAGTGATTGAGAACTTTCTCAGAAGGATACATCAGCCAAACTAAACTATGCAAGAAAAGTCTTCTAAAAATCATTTTAACAAATGTCACATTTTTGAACTTGCTTCATATGGTAAAAATAGAGGAAAACAGCTGAAATCAGTTTGAGAAGTACAAATGTACTAACAGAATGTGAGACATTTGGACAAAAGTGCTTTCAGCAAAATGTAAGTAAATCACAAAAACTAATCTGCTGAGAGCTTCTATGTTGATTATATAGCAAGTTTCAGAGTTTAATTACATCAAAGTGACAAATGCCAAATATTATATAAACTCTGTATATTAACATTATTTATAGATCACACAGAGACAACATTCAAATAACAGCCAACTGGTTAAAAAACCATTTCACTGTCAAAGAAAGGCCAGCTCTTTGATGGATATGAGTTCTTACTAAAGCGATATCACACAATACTACTGAAGTACACCTATACATTCAGTATGAATAATCTTTGCATTGTAAATATGTGTTTTTATGTAACAATGTAAACTTTTCATATTATGTAGGAACTTCATTGTTGTCCAGTTTTTCATATGACACTCCGTCAGCATTTTCTCTTAATTCCTTCAAATTATTTCTCATCTGTTCAATATTTTTTTACAATAAAAAAGTACAATCTTAAGCCTAGATGCAAATTTTGTTTTTGGAAATAACACTTCAACTGTATGTTTTCTGAAGAAGGAACAGTATATTTGAACAACATACCATTTTATCCTAAAGCGAAATCTAAAAACATAAAACACAGATGATGCTATAGTGCTGTTATGTTTGTTCAGTAAAGAAAAAATTAATAGATTTATCTTGTAGAATTGGCAAGTATAATATAGGAAAGGCTTACAGTACTTCTTCCCACAGTCACACTGCGCAACAAGTGACTTTACATCTACTCACTGTTAATACGAGATTTTTCATACACATTGTGTCAAGACAACAGGGTCACTATGTTTCCAAAATAAGCACAGTAAAGAAAAGGTTTAACAGGCCTTCGTGAATTGGATATTACAATTCTGATTTCAAAAGTCAATAATCCCCAGCCTCTTAATTCCTACACCATGTGCAATGTGAATCTTTCTGGAACGAGTTCGCCCTTACTGTAGATTCATCTGCTGGAAGTCCTGGAAGTCATTCAGCAGTACTCCTCCCACTGAATACAGACCTTTTTGAAGCCCCCGTAAAGTATCTGCAGGTGAATATTCAGGGTCAGTGTAGACCAATATTTTAATATTTGCACCATCCCAACTTCATAAACTGCTACTTAAATATCAGCTTTGAAGTTTTAAAATGCTGTCATTTTTATTAGAGAATGTTCTAAAACAGCTTTATGAAGGGGCTTTTTTTGTTTATGCTAAAAAAACACCCAAACCTATTTTCTTCATATTTCTCTCTTGTGGTTTATAGTTATAACTATTCCATTACGTAGTGAGTCCAAGAAAAAAAACAACAAACTTCAACAGAAAAGGAAAAAACACATCAAGCAATTATTTCAGTCAGAAATATCACCTACTGTGGAATTGTAAGAAAAAACACAACTTGCAACATGCTGAAACTGACCACTAGTTGAAACTTACATAGTATTTCATACCTTGGGTAGGAAATAATCTGAGATGAGAAGCTTCATATAAGAACGCAGCTATAATTGGCAGGTTGGTTTTTTTTTTCCTTGCTGTTAAAATACTATATTAAAGTAATTTATTTTTGTTTAAAATAAAAATGTATCACTGCAAAATAATACTGTTCCATAACAGCATGTATAAAAGTCTGTGCTTTAGCTATTTGATTGCTTTTGTAAAGTTAATTTCAAAACAAAGCATAAGTAGTGTATTGCCCTAGACAGATGCTTACCACCTTCACATATCGACATAAATGGGAATACCAATGGCAAACACCAAGTTCACAGCATACATAAATTAGCTGTCTTTTTAAAAGTAACTGTTTTAAA
Source organism: Antrostomus carolinensis (assembly GCF_000700745.2). Taxonomy (NCBI): domain Eukaryota; kingdom Metazoa; phylum Chordata; class Aves; order Caprimulgiformes; family Caprimulgidae; genus Antrostomus; species Antrostomus carolinensis. The sequence goes on along the minus strand of NW_010331051.1, from coordinate 5,762 downwards.
CCAGATACTTTTTCAATGAAGCAGCCCATAATTCTAATTACATATAGTATTCTTGCATGCAGTGGAGCAATGCTTATCTCTGTGATGCTAGTGTTAATAGAATTGAGATCCAGAAACACTTACAAAACAATAATCCTACCCGCATCAGAATTATTGTATTGGCTAAATAATTTTTACAACATTTAAGTTGGTAATTTTATTCTAGACTATAAATTATTATATCTTCTACATTACTCTGTTCTGTCTTTCCTGGTAGAGACTTTGAACTGAATTCTTATTTTTCCCAGCAACCAAACAAAGTAAATAAATGTGATATATTAGTACATCATTCCACCACTATGCATATGGTGCACATTAAGGTCGTATTAATTTACCATATGAATATAATTCCTTTTACCACATCAACTGTTAGTTACAAATTGTAAATATAGCATTGTTCTTCCTGGAACTCAAAGGTTTGCATTACATCATGAAGCACTAAATATCCTTATCCTTCTGAAGAATTTAATGCATATAATTTTAGTGACACGTGAAGCTGGATCCTGCCAAAAAAGCAGCATCCAAACTCTTTCTCTGTTTCCAGTCTCAAAATACACACTGCCTTCACTTGTGTCTGGATTGTGCCTCAAAACTTGCTCTACAATGTTAGTTGCAATTACTTACCCTGACTGACAAATCCTGAAACACAATCTTTCTTAGTCAGTTGAAAACAAGGGTGATACAGATGCTGTGCTCAACACTGTAGGACATACTTTTAGCCAAAATGAGTATTTATAGCACACAAACTTATGTGCTCATCAGTACTAAATAACTCCAACTATTTAAATGCTTTCCAAACCATCAGTGAATGCTATTGCAAGTTCTTTTCAATTAAGACCTTGTCTTCATACCTATCTATGACATGACTTTCTTGGCATTATATAAATAAAAAGTTAGATTGCTTATGTAGCATCATTGCAGATTTCCAGACATACCAGAATTCATACACCTGTTATACCTCTTCTTTTTTTTTTTTTTTTTCCCAGTTTCAGTATTTGGAGGCTAGATCCATCATTTATATGTGATTTATAGAGTACTTGGAGGAAGGAGGCCTCAACCTCTTTGAGGTATCAATGTGTTGCAGTTTAAAAAAGAAACGACAGTGACCTTTTGTAGCTGTATAATTTAAGGCTCTGTTCTAGACTAATGCAGATAGTCCCAGTACTTGCTGCACGAGCTTCAACGGTGCCCTCTGAAGATACAGGGAACTGTAGGACCATTTACAGCATCAGGGCCTCTGTCCATTAAGCTTTCATGCGGCTTTCAAGACTAACATCAAATAATGCAATAAATGTTAGGTAGAGGAATATTTAGTGGTTGCTACCCTTTTCAAAACATGTTACAGTTACTTTTCTAGGCCTTGTGGGTCTTCTCTATGAAATAAATTTTACTGAATTTGACTTACAACAGGTATAAAAAAAACTTAATATTGCACTTGCTAAAGTTCTAGTAAAAAAGAAAAAAGTATTCCATTTCTTTTTACAGTCACACTTAACAAAACACTCCTGACCTATTTCTATTTCAGTTCATGAGTTAACCTTAAATTCACATTGTATTTTCTCATTATAATTTTAATAAAAAGGATAAAAATTATACTACAAAAGAAATAAAAATTTTTGCACCAAATATGTATTTTAAATATTTTACTAGGCAGTGCTTTGGATAATCAGTCCCAATATCAGCTTTCAACTCAATGCCAGCAGATGGTGCTACAGGATTCTTGCTTTACATACAGTATTGTGCTACTCTGTCCAGCCATTTCTGAGAAACAAAGAATATTTGTTACGCCTGCAGTTAAACAGTATTAAAATAATACTGAATTATTTACTGGCTTTTTTTGAAGAAGGACTCACACAATAATATAATATGTGTAGAGGTAAAAAATAAATGTGCTACTGAACACCAAAAGGAGAACATGAAGACTGCTTTTAAACTCTCAGTGCTGTACTATCATAGAGCAACATAACAGATTGACTACAGTGAATGGTATCTACTGCCTTCATAACTGCAAAAATTCCAAATGTATTTTAGTATTTGGAGCCTCTGAAAATTTTTAGCTATTATGGTAGACCACTATTTGGCAGAAATTAAAAACAATAGTAGAATTTCCATTTCTAACTAACATGATTACTGATTTATGGACATTTTGATACCTCTGCTACTTAGTATGATAAATGCAATAGGAAACATTGACAGATAAGATTTTTACAACTACTTTCCAACTGATTTTTTAAAGAAAAGAAGCTGTTATGCAAACTACTTCCAATTTTTTGGAAAATCATTAAAATTCTAAATAAATATTTATGCTTTAAACATTTTTTAGAAATGTAGAACCATATCTTCTCCATTATCATTGGTTTTGAAACTGAAAATAAAAAGTCCAAATCATGCAGAAACTTGGGAAACAAGGTGTAGGTTAATTCAAGATGAGGATAAGGATGGGGGAAGAGAGTTTTTTCCTACTAAGTTAACAGTAGACATAGGACTTGCTTGAAATCAGTGTGACTATTTACTGTGTACAGAGGCAAGCACATATCTTCATATAATTCAGGTTTACAGGTGAGTGTATCTGAGAACAAAGGAATTACTACCTATGACATTACTTTTTTATCAACCAACACGAAGATGCTCGTCAGGTCATATTTTCAAAGTTTAAATGACCTGCATTATCCACTTAAATAATTAATTATCAAGCACTCACTTATAAAAAGTTTACATTTTCAAACTGAAGAATGTGCGTAGTAGTTGATGAAATATAGATGTTTTACCTTTTGCTATGATGACTAATACAATTAAAATTAAAGATTTATCTAGTCTCAAGACCATAGCATTAATTCAACAATAATGTTAAGTGATAAAAAGTCTTTTGGGTATTCAAATACTTGCTTAGGAATTGTAGCTATAAAAAAACCTCACAAACAAAATACAGTTTCTTTTAAAAGTAGCTTGGATAATAGCTAGACTGTTCTTCAGCAAGACAGGAAACTGCTGATTAAATTTTGAATCCTTTGGGAGATTTTGTATTTTATAAATTGAAAATATTATGTTTTTTAAAAATTTGTATCTGAGGAAGATATTCTACATGTTAGCAATAATAAGTGTTCAATGAATCCTCTCAATTAAATCTCAGTTAAATCCAGTAACTGTTTTTTTTAAGTATGAAATCACATGCTTACATTCACATATGTGCTCTGGCACACAGCTACACTACTAAAAGCATTTAATTTCTCTAACACACTTCAGAAAAACAGAATATAGTACCTTCAAAAAATATAAAACTATGCAATGAAAGCACCTCCATAATCCCTATGATGCAAACGCGATATATACAGATAGTAACATTTTCTAGTTTTATGGGTTAACATAAAACAGGCAATATAATTTGTTTCATTCACATATGTGTGGAAGATAAATGCAATAACTCAGAAGAGACCACATCAGTATTAGTAGTAGTAATACAGTTATACACAGACTCTACATTTCATTAGTACTGAATAGTTTAATCGGCTAAGCCTTAATTTCATTAAGCAAATCACATTTCTAAATTAGATACCTTTTTGTTTTTCAGAATATGAAAACTAAAAGCTAATTATTAACATATCTGTATATATTTTGAAAGCAATAGAACAGTCTTTTTATATTCTATGAATATAGAGCAAGAACAGCAGAAAAGCTCTTTATCTTCATGATATGACTATGGAAATGCCTACCATTTCAGAAGCATAAACCATTTTATAAGCATAAACAATATTAAGATAATTAAATTCACCACTGTAAACCTCCCCTCCAAGCAAGTACAGAATACAAAAAAAATAATTACAGTGAAAACACAAAACCTGACATTCACTAATCTGATTGGTCTCTACCTCGCAGGTGTAGGTGAGGGACCATTAAGGAGGAGGATTGGAGAAAATGGGATATTCCAACTACAAAGATGTTTGTTGGTAAAGGAATATAAGTATGTGTGTAGCAAGCAATTCAGTGACAATTTTTAATATATAAGCAACAGCTAGAGATGACCTTCTAGATATGATTATAAACAATATAGCAAAATATATCAAAAACATGGTGGTGAAAGGAAGTTACATGAAAGTGAAGAAGATATGAGTTCAACATGCTCTATAAGGGAAAGAACAAGGACAAAAAGATAATTTTTTGAAGTATTTTGGGAAGACAGGTTTCCAGAGACACAGAACATTGTTCTGTAGTATCTCATGGGAAGTGTACAGAAAAACAAAGGAAAACGTAACAAGGATACTAGGAAAAACTGCTCCAATGCAGCAGAAGAGTAAGACAGACAAGAAGATGCCAGCTGGCACAAATGAAAGTTCTCCAGTAACTGTAAACACAAGAAAGTCAGGCAAAAAAGATCAAAGTAAGTGAGATTTTTCTAACGCAATGTAAGAGACGAAGTATGAGCAAGTAGGGACAAAACCGGGATAGCCAAGCATAGATGAGATGCAACTAACAATGACAATGGGAATAACACTCATTCTATAAACACAAAAATACACTAAGTTTTCATGAGAAGTTGGTCTGTTATTAAGAGCAAGCAATACCAGTAAATAATGCCACACATTTAGAAGTATTTCAGTAAAAGTCTTCAATAAGAAGGCCGACTGCAGTCAGGCAGCAAACATAAGCAAAAGCAGCAATGAGAACTGTTGTCTCAATTAGAGAATACCTAAATGAGGTACATGTTTGGAACTCAATTGGCCGGATATACTGATTTAAGGATACTGTGAGAATGAAACTACATAATCCCAGAGTTGTAACTGTTGTTTTATGGATATTGGGTGAGGTTCTGCAAGACTAAAAAATGTCCTGTGTTGTTTAAGAAGCAGGAAAACTGAGAAATTAGAGAGTAGTCTGCTTAATCCCAAACAGAAAAAATACTGGCAGAACATCATATATTTTGACTTTAATAAGGACTCTGAGACTGTTTCACATGGGCAATTTCTTAAGGAAAATAGGGAAGCACATGTTCAGAAGATGCTACTATACATCAGATGAAAACCCAGTTGGAACGCTATATGCAGAAAGCTATTAATTGTCAAAATGGTAAATGTATTGATGGGCAT
>NW_010331051.1:0-629 GCF_000700745.2 Antrostomus carolinensis | reverse complement strand
ACTATCTAATATTTTCTTTAATGTCCAATTTGACAGAATAAGACTGCAAATTATATTTGCAGATGAGTTGCTGCAAGTCTGCTGGACAACAGGATGAGAATTCAAAATAAGTTTGAAAAATTGGAGAAACAGTCTAAAAAAGAATACAATTCAGAAAGTTTAAAGACAAGCTTCCACAATCAAACTATACAGAGGAAGAGAAACAACTCAGTAGATGGTGGCTCTACGGAAAAGACTGAAATTTATATTGGCTCATACACTTAACACTGTCATGTTTGTTTTGAAACAAACAGATAACCCATGGGGATGTGAAAAGTACTGGTCTGTAAAGCAGGTCATTTTGTACTTATTACTGGCAAGATTCAACTGCATTGCTGGGTCCATACTGAGGAAGATAGACAACTGATGAAGAGAGGAACACAAAAAAAAAATTAAAAAATCAGAGGTCTAGAAAAACATGACTTTTGGCAAAAGACAGAAAGGATTGAGTTATCAAATCTGGAAACAAAAAATTGCAGGTCACGGTAATCCAAATAACTGGAAGTTGTTGCAAGGAGGAAATAAGTAAGCAGTTGTCTAAACAAAGAATAAATATATAAGAAATGATAGAATCATAGAATGGTTTGGGT
>NW_010331050.1:15572-19096 GCF_000700745.2 Antrostomus carolinensis | reverse complement strand
TATTTTAATTATTAATTATATATATGTAAATGCAAATACTGCAAATATAATATAAAACTTTATTCTTTTGAAGTGTAGTATTTACATTTTGTTTGGTGCTGGGGAACTTTGCTGACTGAAGCCGTGAGGTTCTCTCTGTGACCCTGACCCACCAGTGCAGAGACTGGTTTCAAATTAATTTTGTGGATTGCTGGGATATGATTTTCTGAGGCTCCATTTTCCACTACCTTTCTGCAATTGTCAGAATGGGAAATTTGAAGATAAATTTGTAATGGTACTTGGAAAAAAGAAGGCAGAATAGTGTTCTGATGGAAGCATGTAGGATGATCTTCTAGTCAAAACATGGACATTCACATGACATGGAGCACAGTCCTACTGGTCATATGTATATTTGTGTGTAAATATTTATGCTTTGAGACTAAAATCTCTCAAGAGATGTTTAGTTCATTATTTCTGCTATTAGAGTATGAATATGGTCATACTTGGTCAGAATGTGTCTTCAAGTTAAACCACCAAAATCTCAAATTGTGGCAAATGAGCCCTTTTAGTAGCGATGCTCTTCCTTTTAAAACAGAAAGCATACTTAGAAGACAGAGATCATCCAAGTAAAGTAATTAAAGTATCTGGCTAACTGGATACACTTCATTAGATATGATTTTGGGGTGTTGCAGAAACAGTAGTCAGTGCATTAAACGTGATTTTGAAAAGTGTATGTAATCAAGTACAAACTGTGGCAGAGACAGCCCAAGTGTAAAATAACAATACCCAGGCATTTTGCAGGCAGAGCCAATAGTTCTTTTTTCCCCCCAGAAAGGAAGCTTAGTCAATAATTAAAATAAACAATCCATATTTGACTTAAGATAAAAAGAACTAAAATAATCTGTTTTTTTCACCTGCCTTTGCTTTAGCATTCAAATTTAAGCACAAAGAGAAGCATAAACATGCTGTCTTTGAGAGCTGCTTTTACCACTAAAGCACTTAACATGCAAATCTGGAACATAAATTCAGCTTACAAATGGCATTGCACAAAGATTACTGTTACATCTCCTTCTGTAGCCAGAAAGAATGTGGAAAAGATAACTTGTTTCAGAAATAGCTATGATTCAAGGAAAAGCTGGCACAAGTTATTACAGTCTGATCATAGAAGCTTGCACCTTAAAATGGTGCATAGCATTGCTAACTAGTGCAGGCATAATTTTTATTGCTTTGAAGAGAGGCATGATTGAAGCTGGATGGTAGGTAAATTTAGTAAGACTCACAGAATTTCCCATGAGAAAGTGCAAGCATAGATCTGGAGGAGGTGTTAGTAGGAGTTTATAAACTTGCTTTGCCAAATTTTCCACTCCTTTCGCTTGAGACTTGAGCCTTTTCTTCTGTATAAAGCCCTATTAATTCAGAATTCTTCCCTTGCTCGTGGTAGAGTGCCGTTTTACACCACATTAGTGCAACTGGTACTAATGCTTACACAAGGCAGCGGCAAGATGGATCCTGTGTGTGCATAAGTGCTCAATGTGACATACCGACCACTTCTGTCATTAGGATATGAGTAATTCACAGAGGCTTCTGCAGGATCATTACTTATTAACCTTTTTGATTCCCTGATTGACTCCCTGATTGTCTTGGATTAACAGAAGAACAGAGTTTCAGAACTCACAATGAACATAATGTATTTCATATGGTCACTTCATTATTCATCTGTGGTCTAATATCTCATTAAATGCAGTCTGGGCTTTGTCCCATATCTCTTTGTTGATGTCTACTTAGAACACAATAATTTTTCCCCACGGGACAGTCACTTTTTGTTGTTGTGTTTGTCTGCTGTTGTCTTTATTTCAACTTACAAAGATAGATTTTTTTCAAGTACTTGTATGAAGGGCACCATATAAAAATAAATTGTGTTGAATCACATAATAAAAAACCTATTAGTGTGAATACCTTCTTTCAAGGTTGTCATAATGTGTCCATTTGAAAAAGAAGCTAGTTCAGTCCTATGTTAAGTGTGATCATTTAAAACGTAATATACCTGAATTGGTTTCTTCTGCGTGTGTAATGGGGTATTCTGAACTTTTTATCAAGGTCATTTTTGCAGAATACCAATAGCTGACACTACTGCTGTGAGCCAACCTCATAAAGCATAACTTATGTTGGCTCTAACCTAACTTGATGACTAATTTTCCTAAAGAAAAAGCTGCTAAACTTCATTACTTATGAAAATATCATAAATCGTCCCTCTGTCTTTTGGTATGTTCTTCACTGGCTACCTGTCTCACTATTGCTCTTTATCACAAGGTGGTGGAGATGGAAACCCATCTGAAATCCCACTGAACCCAGTTCTACTCCTGTAACACTCCTGCGTGGTGTGTAGAGATTCTGAGCTGCCTAAGGCTCGGTGAGTGACAGCGGTACCCTTTATGTATCTATATAAACCAGGGAAAACTGCTTTTCCCACTGAAAAGCAAGCCCCCACGATTGCCTCCAGCAGCAGCAAAGGGAATTGAGCTAAATACTTACCAAGCTGCGGTCTGGTTTTCTAAGGAGGCGAGGCATGTATAGACATTTGATCTATCCAGCAGGAAGTTAGTGGGCAAAGTGTACAAATCCTTCAGAAACTGAGCTTTGTCGCTGCCTTTCTTCACAGAGCAACTTGTTTACTGTAGGTAAGTACCTGACAGGGAGTCTGCTGTCCACTTGTCTTTTTATTTTGCAGATAACAAACCCCACAGAACATCTTCTCTGTTGACGGATGTTACACTTATTAGTAATGAAATTAATAAACCCATTAAATGAATACATCCTGGGAATGTTACATTCCAACATTTATACCTGCAATAAAGATCTGAGTACATAATAAGTACATTAAAAACAGGCTTCCAGCCTATTGTAGGCACTACTCCTACACATAATAAAATCACACAGAGCAATGTAATTGTGTTCTAAAAAGACAAGTATAATAAGAAAAATAATAGAACAATCTTTTTGTAAACCCCAAGTCAAGAATAGATATCTTTAATGATACTCTGCACTTCTTTACTTTTCATCTGAGGCGTTAGAAGTACTTGATGTAATTTAATGTTATACTCTTCTACAGGTAAGAAAACTGAGACTTGAGACTACCCTGACATAATCAAATAACCAGGCTTCTTGCTTTGTGGTTTCCTGCTTTAACAGAAAACCACACAGTGTCCCTTGAATCATTTGTAACTCTTCATTACTTTCTATATATTTAGCAATAAAATCTCTGTCTTAAACATATGTATTTGCAGTTCTAAAACTGTTTGAGGTGTTTGGTACTGAAAGCATGCTGCAGCATAATGCTCATCTCCTCATGCTCCCAGGCTTTTGGTGTGGAGCAGGATGTAAGAGGTGTATCTGATTCTGGTTTAAAACTGCTGTTATCACCATTGCACACGTTGTCACCATTGGTCAGTTTTGCTATTAAGTTGTCTGTATGACAAAGAAAGAAAACCTGAAAGTAATTGAAAACTACTTTTGTAGCCCTTTAAGAAAGCTGCATCCTGTTTTGT
>NW_010331050.1:0-15539 GCF_000700745.2 Antrostomus carolinensis | reverse complement strand
TGCTAGCTTTTGGGCAGCACTGGACTGAATGTGATAAATCAGTCCAGTAACCAAGACTTGTCTGAGGAAACCCAGTGTGGAATACTTACAGCTCCATGATCACCATACTAGCTGTCAGAAAAAGGAGAAAGCCAAACTAGTAATTCAGGAGTGCAGAACACTTGGGAACTCTTGCCTGGCACCTGTTTAATGCACATGGAGTTTCCCTAAAGCAGTTCTGTTCAGAGAGAAACTTAAAAGCTGGAAAGTGGCTGTGCTAATGCTGAGAGATCTGAACTCCTGCTGCCCCTGCGTGCTGTCACGAGACTGTAATTTTACATTAAAAAAACCAAAACAAAACCCCCCAATACATCTATTTTTAAAAAGAGTATGGCAGGTGTTTCATCTTTAAATTGTTATTTTATTTTATTTTTAGCTTGACTCCTCTGGACAGAGTAACCATTTCAGTGGTTTTATTTGCACTGGAAGTTTTTATGTAGCTAAGCAATTGATTTAGGTTTTAGAAGGAAAATAGTTTTGGCAGTTTTTTTAACATTCCTATGCCCAGTGATTTGTTGATTTTAATAGTAAATTTATTATGTTATGTGGACAAGCTGACATGTTCATGGCTCCTGCTAAAGATGGTGAAGGCTGGTTAGAAACAAATGTATACCTCGACATTGATGGCTCTGCCTATTTCTGCACCTCTTGCCTAGTTTCTGTGACCCAGCAGCAGAAATGAGGGGGAGCTGGAACTGCAGCTGCTGTATAGCACAGTGGACCCCTTGAGATGGGAAAATATTCTGGTGGTTTATCCACAGCATTTTGAGAAAGTGGCTAAAACTGTGACATTGTATAAATGCGTGAGGTTAATCTTGTCTTTTCCAACAAAACATTTCTTGTCTGGCTCTATGTGTATTCCTATAGCCCTAGCTCACTGACACTTAGAAGGTATCAGATAATTATGAATGATACCTGATTTTGAACATACTTTTATTTTTTTAATTCATTTTGTGAAACTTGAAAGCTATAAATTTTTTTGGATTACTAGTTCTGGAAAAAATGAGGTTTCTTTGCACTGAAAGTCTATATTTCCACTCTTAGAATATAAATCAAAACATAGATTGAATTAAGAAATCTATTATAATCTCTGTAATGTCCTACATTTGATTGCCTCTTAATAATTTTTACGGGGTATATTATTAATATTTGTGGAATGTATAATTGAGATGTTGGATTCCCCTTCTTTCTGCAATACAAATAAGTAGAAAAACCAAAACATCAAACATCAATTCAAAATTATGTATAAACGTTAAGAGCAAGAAACTATCATTTTAACTTAGTCTGACCTTATGCATAACACAGGGCATAAAATTTTCATGTGATAATTACTACATTAAATTTGTCATCATGGGGAAAACAGATGCTATTCTTCACATAAATCCTTAATTCTTTTATTAAAAAAAAAAATCTTTTGGAAAGGGATCAGTTGCATTACCCTCGCTGCTGTTGCTCTGAATTCCTTTGAGCTACTGGTTCATGCTGCTCCTCTTACTACTGACTTAAATCATCATCTGCTATCATCAATATGGGTTCCATGTGTAATGATATGTAAAGTTTTATCAAAACTATCCTGCTAATGCTAGGGTTTAAACTCCATAGTTAACTATTTTAGTCTGTGGGTGCCCTTAAGTTACTAATAATGCATTTCAGGAATGAAAAATCTTCAGACACTGGTGTTCAAAGAGAAGGTGGATTTTGCAAGGAGGTTTTATGTGTTTTCTTACTTGAACAAGTGAATTTTAATATATTATATGCTTTTTTATATAACATGATTTTTCTTTCTTGTCAAGCAGTAGATTTGTGTAGCAGTAGATTAAAAAAGAAGAGCTGTTAGTATTGCCACACTCAGCATGGCTCTGCTGAGGTTTTACATAGTTCTGTATTTTGTGGATTTTACTTTATCTTTTACTTTGTGTGATCCTTTTATGTATTTAACTTCAAAAGCAATAGCTGAAGTACGGTGTCCTGAAGAACAGTCAGCCTGTGTGTTCGTTCAGATGCTGATTTCCAAGGCCCTTATAATTTCTCATTTGCTGTTGCCCTTTCTCCAAAGACACTTCCTGCTCTCTCTTGCATAACCCCAGTATTGAGCACTCTAGGAATAGTTGTCTTTTCTTGTCCTTTTGCTGTATATACAAGATAACATACGCATCGCCTCAGAGGTACGTTGATAAATATTGTACTAACATGTTTTTAGAGCTCTTCAGGTGAAACTTGCAGTGGATGTTTCATAAACATCGCTGTAAATGCTTTGTAACAGCTCTTCCTCTGCTGGGCTGTTTTAATTGCTTCCTTTGTCCCTCCTTGAATTTAAAGAGTGAAGAATGTTTCACCAAGTTAAATATTTGTGAGAATCATTGCTTTCATTGTGGTCTCTTCTGAATGTTTCAAGTCTGCAATTGATTTTATAGAACTAGAGAAGATAACTCTGCTGAGAACCATACAACATATGAACATTACCAGAAACTCCCTTCATGAATGATGATTTTTGACATTGTTATTTGTCAGGTGACACAAAGAAATATTGGAAAAAACGTAAATGTGGAAGAGGATATGAGACCTTCATTTATCTTGTATTTAAAAAAAAAAAAAACTTTAAAATGAAATATGGAAATTATTTGAAGTAGCATCTGTTAGTAATATCACTTATCAGAGATGATCGAGTTCTGCTTGGCATAGCACATGCACAAGACACGTGCTTATAAAAAGGCTTCTCTGAGTCAGTTATGAGACTAAAAGTTAACCAAAATTAATTTTCAGTCTGTATCCATCTCTTATCAGCACCTAAATTAATTCAGAATTTTGTTTTGCTTCCATAACACAACATACATACCTTTCAGAATACTCATAAGGTCTAGGAATTGCAGTCCATAGAAAGTGAAAAAATTGAATTTCTAAGTCAGTTTGGTCCTTTAACCCAATCTTTCCCTTATCCCTTTTAAATGCTAATGCAAAGCTTCATTCATACCTCAGTGAAAGCAAAATAAGGCTTTTATTTGGCTATTTTATTGGGCCTTTTATTGTGGTTTCTTTTGCAAGGCAGACAGGCCAACAAAGAGCTCATGCGTGTGTTACTTGTTTGTATTGTCTGATATCCACGGTGAAGAGTGAATGGGAGAAAAGGAGCAGAATGGGATAAGCAGCATCTCTGCCATCCACACCTGTTCTGAAAGGCAGTTCACAGACACTTTTCTTGCTTGGTGATGAAAAAGGAGTTTTCAAGCAAGGTAACTTTCTACCAGCATCGTTCCACTGAAGCAAGAAGGAGAAGAGTCATCCTGACACTGTTCATCAGGCTTGCTCAGATACTTTGGATGCAGTCACAGCAGGAAGTTTGGAAATGCTTTTTTCCATAAATTGACCAGGACAGTATAGCTCTCTGTTAACCAAGCTGAATCAGAATCTAATTTATTCGTACATTTGGGCAAAATTATTTTTCTCCTCAACATCTAAAAGCAAATTAAAAATATTTCTTACATTTTGTTTTATATCCAAGAAGATTGTATGTACTGTTAGTCACCCTTACTTTACATAGAAGTAACCAGAAAGACACAGAAGTGTAAAAGCCAGATTTTCAGGAAGCAAAATTTAATTCTGAGCACCCTTACTTTTTGATTAGTAGGATAAATTTATTCCATCCTAGATTTTTTTTTTTTCTTGGATTGTTGCAATGTGTTCTACTGGGTCAAGGGAAGCAACAGAGAAGTGATTGTAAGGGGGAAAAGTGGGAAAATAGCAGTTTCCTGGTAGGAGAAGATAACTAGCTTTTTGGGTCCTTTATTGTGAGTTCAAGAAAGCCTTTTTCTGACAAAATCAGGGATTAGAAAGAAATCGTAAATACTAAGATTTTTGTGCAAGGAGAACGTAGGAAAATGATGTGATGACAGTTGAGAGAGTAGTAAAAACTGTTCAAGTTGCAGAGCTTATGACATGTCAATAGAGAATTACATAGGTCAGGATCCCCATTTCAAAGATTGCTCAAGACTTTGTAAGCTAGATGTACTGTTTATTCACTTATTTATTTACATGCTGCTACTTCTTGCAAATGCTTTTGACAAGTAATATTTGTCTAGAAACTAAAAAGATGTTTAGTTGCTGGGGTCCCATTTGCATTTTTCAGCAAAGAATAGAATTGCATTCCATTCTGTCATAGAAATTTTGATTGATACATGAAAAAACTACAGAGAGGATTGTGTCTGAGGGTGAGAGAATCCTGTGACTGCATCCCAAGCTACACAGCAGTTTGAGCAAGGATTTGGGTAGGGGATCTGAAGCAAGGAGGGATGGGCAGAGCTGGATAGCAGCAATGCTGCATGTACGGCTGGCAGAGGGACTTCACCTGGAAAGCTTTGCACAGAATTAAGCTGCACAGTTTCTTCTCTGGAAGCACTTACTCTCTTGTTTTCAATTGTCCACATTATATTTTATACTCCTTTTAAATCCAAAGTAGTTCGTAGAAGTTCTTAACATGATGGTGCAAGTAGAGTAGCAGAGCTGGTATTCAATAGAATAGATGCTTTTATAAAAAGAGGTTGTTATTTCTTTGCTGTAAACTTAGGAGAGGGAGTTGTTAGATTTTAGCATAACATATCTTCAGTCAAGTTGCTTTTTTTGGTCTCTCTGTTACTAGCATTGAAACTTACAACTTCAGGATATAGAACATCTCAAAAAAATTCTGAAATACATGTTACATTGTGTAGATTAAACACATTTACATTTTCTTTAGGTGATGTTTCCAAGTTTCCAAAGCTATAACAAAGTAGCTATCCTATTTTTTTCTCTTCTATGTTTTAATATTTTTATTGTAGATGTTTTAAGCCAGTGTTTATTGTGAAGTCTGAATTCTGACATGATAGCTTGTTAAGAGTAAGTCCAAATGAAGTCAGAGGGATTAGTACAGGTAGATGGGATTAATTGTAAGCATATCAGAACTGTATAATTAATGGCCTGCTTGTATGTATTTCCAGCCTTTATACTAATTGCTTGTATCTTCTGGAAATTTGCTGGGAATGCAGAGAATCTAACCTTCACCTTTATAATTTGAAAATTTCTTATGATGATGCTTATTCATTTGTCAGGGAGAACAGAGCAGGATGACAGCTGCATCCTATTCTCAGATGCTGAACCTAAGTTCAGAAAGCTGTTTCTGCATTTTATTGTTAAGTTAGATGTATCTTTGCAAGCAGGAGAATGGGGGAAAAGTAGAAACCTCCATCCTGAGATCCAAATCAGCCAGAAGTTTTGAGTGGGAGAGGGGAGATGATGTCAACATAAGCATCTACATTCTCTGCTGCTTCTTGTCTTGGTCCTCAGAGTGCACCTGACGTGCAGGACAGTGACAGTCACACTGGTGGTTACCCTGTACTCTGTTACAAGGCCGTCTCCTAACACTGCGGCCTGTGTAAGTGCTGTGGGGAAAGAAAAAAAATGAATAATACACCTGCTTCGGGATTTTTTGTCAAGTCAAGGGCTTGACTTTTTACTCTTCCTGTTAGCAGGTGGAAAAAATCTAACAACTTCTTCACAGGAGTTTCAGTGATTTTACTGTAGAGGAGAAAAATAGTTTTCAACAGTCAGTGAGGGTGCTTATTTAAAATATCCCAAACTGTCACTTATTCAGCCACATAACAAGGTTGTTGAGGATGAATTGACAGAGCTGTGAATCAAGATTTCCTGCCCACCTGCTTTCCTCCCTTGTTGAATTTCTCTTGCAGAAATCAAGGAACGTTAAGTTTTTCAAAAGAAGCGATACATTCGCTGTGAGCACAGTTCCTTTTTCTTCCTGCCTCATAAATATTTAAAAAGTGTTAATCTTGTTTGTTACCTGACTGATAAGCACTGGGCAGAAAATCTGTCAATGCAATTTCATTACTGAACTTAGATCAGAGCTTTTTGAATGTCGTTACAGTTACTGGATAGAATTTAAAAAAAAAATATCCAAATGGTTTTGGAACAAATTCAGCATTTGCACTCTTCAGTAACACCATTATTAATACATACATAACTCGGAGTAGATGCAATTACAGTTTACAGTTATTTTGTGATATATTGCAATAGCAGTTATTTATATTGCTGAATGATGCACGGAATGTGACTTGGAAGACTTCATGTCGTGGTTTTGGGTCTCGTCATACTCTGAGGCAATGGAGTGCAGATTCTGTCAGTTTTACTTACTCCTGTAAATAGGATGCTTAACACGAATGTAATTACAAAAAGGATCAGTATGTAGTCCATGCAATAATTTGGCATTTCTATGTTTGCTGCCATTGTTGTGATGGATTAATTTATAATTTATTTTATTTTTTCCCCAGTGAGCTGTTCATTTTTGACCATGAATACTATGTAATTGGACAATTCTGGGAGGAAACTGGAACCCGTTCTGTAGCAAAGTTCGTTTGGACCTTTAGACATTAGGAGATCAGGGGTCTTCAGTGATTGTCTTAAACTTTTAACATCTTTTTGGCAGTAGTTAGGTGTAGTTATTAATATTACTTCTTTAGTTTCTGGATTTGCTATTAATGGATCAGAGCTCATCTTTCAAAATTAATCTCTGGCTTAATTTCACATCATGTTTTAAAGATTTTCATCACAAGCAAGAGAGCTGGAGATACAGTTTTGCCATGTGGAACACTTTCCATGGCAAATTTTATCCATGTAGGGATTTATTTTTCATATTATTATTTTTTTAATAAATGGAGCATGTCAGTTTCTACTTTGAAGGAAACTGGCCAAAATATTTTGAAATTATAATTGAAATATTCTATTGAAATTATAATTGAATGTTCTGTTGAGGCATCATGTATGCAAGTAAGGTACCTTAGCAATAATACATCTATTTATGAAGAATTGAAGAAAGACAAAAACAAAATAATAAATGGGCAGCTAGAGAAGTTATTACCCCCTGACATCTTATTGGAACCTCACATTCTTCTTCTCCCTTCTTCTCCCAGTAAGGCATGGGGGGAGGATAAGGCAGGTGTCCAACTCCTTTTCTGGTGTCAAATACAGTTTGCATTTTATCCCTCTAAGATATGATGGTGTAAGCCAGTTGCAGTCAGTTGCTACACTGTGTAAAGGTTCGGGTTACACAAAGCTGGTCTGTTACAGATTATGCACCAAATTAAGCAACTCTTTTGCAGACATTTTGGCTTTGGGTCTTTTTGGAAGAATGTATCTCAGATTTTCACCTTGCTAGCTCTTTAGGGGTGTCTATTTCCCCTTGTTTTCTTCAGAGAAACAGAAATAATGCCCTTTAAACAGTTGATTGATAAATTGTAGCCTTTTTTTTTTTTTTCCTTAGCTCTTCCTGCATCCTGTTCTCTGTAATAGATGTTACTACAGATTTCTCTGCCTCATAGGGTGTTCCCGTCATTGCCAGTGCCAGGATTATAGGATGCACCAGGCTGACAGAGGGGAGAAAATGAACTGCAGGAGAGAGAGGGCAGGGCAGGTCAGGTAAGTGGAAGCAGCCTGTGTGACAAATGGGCAGATGATGAGTTTTACATTTTACATCCACACAGAAACTGTTTGTGGTCATCTTGGAGAGAGCTGTCTCCTTTACCTCCAAACCCCGAGAATTACTAAACTATAAATATATATATGCCAAATATTTATATACATTTGTGAATCCTTCAAGACTTAAGGCTGATTTTCTCTGTGGAAACTACAGGACTCAATTAGTTAGGTCAACCTGCACTACCCAGAAGCAGGAGGTAAGATACGAGGCTAAAGTTACCTTTAGACATGTATTTTTCTCTGCACAAGTAAGACAGCTTGCAGTTTCTAATCTTAAGAATTGAGAGTTTATCAGACTTTGTGGGCTTGGAGTCTGCATATGTACATTAATGAATATTTAAAAAATACTTGATGAGCTGCACTGAACTGTTTCATTTTTCATTTATCGGAATCCACCATCTCTCCTGGAAAAATAGTATATTGAAACTGAAATATAGTAGCTCATCATTCTAAGTAGTCTGATAAATTACACGGACACCATGCCAGACTGACATTCCCAGTCTTTACTGCATTTGGTTTAATATTTTTATACTTTTAAACTTTGTTATAATAAGTTTGGCTGGGAAAACTGGAACTACAGGTGTGAATCTCTACAGCTTAAATAGTATGGCTGCCTTCCAGCATAGGCTGCTTTCTTCAGCCTGAGAGAAAAACCGAATGAGGGAAACTTTTAACAGTTGCATTGAAGCAGGAGTTGGCTGCTGACTGCAGGATCGATGGTTTAGATTGGCAGTGATCCACCATAGTGACAGAAGGAGTCTATAATAAAATCCAGTCTGTGAAACTAAACCAGATGAAGCAGGTACACATATAACTATCCATTAGTAATTGAGGGTGCAGTCCCTCTTAAAATATTGCAGGACCAACCCACTGACAGTCCCTTGTAGTGTCGCTTGCTGCTCTAACAGTCCTAGTTTTGCCATCTTATTCTGACAACACTAGAAACTTCCCTGGGGCAGGCTGCTAGATAAACCCAAAGAAAAATGTAAATATGGGCTTCCAAAGTAAGTATGTGTTTGAGTTTTAGCATAAAACACTGTACATATCAGATCCACACTTATGATCTCTGTCTGCCTGCCTTCACATTGCTTCTACTTGTTAGGCTCCAGCCCCTGAAAAGTAATTGCTGATAAGAAACATTATTTGGGACAGATAGAAATGTTAATGATTATGTCTGTGTTACACCTGAGATTATGTAATAGCCTGTGTCTTACAAGGGCTAATTATATAATTAGACTATACGATGTGGATGAGATACAGAAGTCATAAAGCCCAAGCTAAAGGAAGGAACTTTGATTTGCACATTTCAGTAGAAATTGTTGTCTTGGATACTGTTTGAGCATTTAAAGTTGCAAAAAAAGTAGGAAAGCAGGATGCTTTTCGTTGCCTGTTCTGTCAGCAAATAAAGTTTTTTCAGTGTTTCATATTGCCTACTCTCCTAAATGCCCTATACATCTATTTTTAGATTTCCTTTTACATAGTGACTCAAACAGGGCCCAACTTTTATGACATAAATCCAAACAAAATATTCCTAATTCTGAATGAAAATCTTATTTTCCCACATGTAAGTATTATGCTGAACATTACATTCTACAGCCAAGAATTTGTTAATTTAAGTTCTTAGATTGCTAGAATAGCTTTTAAACTGCTGGCTGCCAAAAGCTATGGAGGAGGAGAACTGCATTGTGTCCCTATTTTGGCCTTTTTTGCTAAGTTTCAACTTCACTTTGCTGTCAGAGACAGGATATTGGGTTGGTCTTTGATCTGAACCATAACAGCCATTCTTTTTACTTCATTCTTTAGATCTACAGGTCTTTCAAATAAAGAAGCATCACTTCTGTGTTGTGTAGTGGAAATAGCAGTTAATGTCACCAAATTTATGTTTAATACAACATATTTGTTATATTAATAATAATTTTTAATGTTATTTGTTTAATTTTATTAGATAGCATTAATGGAGGATACAGTCTAGATTTGGTAAAGTATTTTGAAACCAGAAGATGGGCATTTTGGTTTTCTTTGTTTGTTTGTTTTGGTTTTGGTTTTTTTAAGTGTAAAGTAGGAGTAACTCTAATTCACTCATTAACCATGCAAGGCTTGCTTAGGAAAAACAACTATGTATGTATATGATCACATCTAATATGTAGCATGCAGTGGCAGTGACTCTTTAGGTGCTTTAGAATTAGGGTGAATACATCCTAAAATGAAATTTTCCTGTGTAAAAGCTCTACTGCACTTAAATTTTATGTAGACCCTATAAAAAAGATTTTAATTCCTTTTCCTGATCCTTCATTTCCTCTGAAGACTGTGCCTACTGCTAAATCCTTGTTAAGTCTGAGTTTAGTTTTAAGTGAACTCTAGGGCTTTTGTGTTTAATGGGAACTTCCGCCTTATACAGTAGTAGTCACTGGATTCCCAGTAGATGTCTGGTGATTTCACCTAAGTGAACCAGTAAGAGAATAGCAGGAATCCTCTTCCATTCTGATCCCTTACTGTGAATTTCCTCACTCTCTGAAATCTCTGTGCCAGAGAATATCTGCAGTCAGAAACTGCTGTGAATAGGTTCCTGACGCTTCCTCTTTTGGTTTCAGTTATTTCATTAAATGGAAGAGGGGCATCAACTCTTCAATGACTGGAAGCAAGACTTTTATCTTGTGTTTGAAACCGTTCCTGTACTATCATTGCTTTTAGGCAGAAGGAAGAATCAATTTTTATTCTCTGTTAAGGTTTTTAAACTCTTTAATATTACTGGCTGTATGGCAAATAGTTAAGTAAAAGCTTTTATACAAATGCTTCAGATTTGCCTAGGGAAAAGAGTAGCTGTCCTGAAAATAAGAGTAGCGTTTTAGAACTGCAGGCATCTGATGTTCTGCAGATACTAGTGACTCACAAAATTAATCCAATAATATGCAGTTCCTTAAAGAGAGAAGATGTAATAGATCTTACTTGCTGAATTAATTGATTTTACATGTAAATGTAATCCTTTTCTAAAGACAGATTTGTTCCTAAGAATACAATTTGAAATAATGAGGTTGCCTAAATCCGATGGTGCTTCTACCTCATGTTTGAAAGCTTCAAAGATGAAAGAGAAATTCATGATCATTTTGCAGTCAAATTTAAATAATTCATTTACTTGCTTACTATTCAAAGCATACTAATAAAGTGAAATATCTATCACGGTGAAGATTTCACAGTCAAAAATATTAAATGTGGCTAGGAAATAAAACTTTCTGAGCGAATCTTTGATCATCCCATTCAGATGTTATTGTTGGTGTTGTGGATACTGTGTGGCTGTATAATTTTCCAAAGTGTGCAGTGCATTCATATTGTTCACTCATTTGCTGTGCAAAAAATCATAAGGCATAAGATCCCTGCTGTGAATTGGAGAGGAGGTTTAGATGAAGAACTGTAGACCCGAGAGAGAATTTTTCTGTAGTGCTGCTACTGCAGATGTAACAATGCTTCGAGCATCTCAAATACGATCTTGTCTATCCACTTGTCTATCTGAAGGGACTGCACATTGGGTGTCATATTGGAATCGGTAACAAAACTTGCATGGTCTTCATGAGGGACAAGATTATCCTTTGTAAAGCCACATGGGTTTTAATAAAGAGGCAATTGTGCCATACAAAATAATGCCTTACAGGATAAATGTCTTAAATTTGAACAAGAATTCTTCTCTGTTTAATGCTATCTTTTTTCTTTTTTTTTTTCAGTTAAGACCTTTTTTTTTTTTTTTTTTTTTTAGTACTAGGAGGTGAAACCTCTCTCCTGAAAGATGTACTTGAAGGGCTAGCATGCTATAGATGTAGCTGCTGTAGCTAGTGATATGCCAAAACCACCAACAAACATAGATGCTAAGATTATACTTCCATAAAGTGGAGACATAGGCATAAAATATGTTCAGTAATGTATCATCACAAATTCCATTTTAACCACTTGAATATGAAATTTCCTCCCATTTTGGTGGAAGTTGTGACAATGCACAGTTGAATTATTTTAGTCCGAGCATGGATGAAAATGTTGATACAATTTAATAACAACTTAGCCTTGAGGAAAACATAGTGGGAGTGTGATAATGAAAATGTTAAGTCTGATTTGTTCAGAAGTGACACTGCGATTGGCAAGATGGATGACTGGTTTCTTTGCTAGATGAGGGGTTTATGAAAAGCTGGTTAAGATGGCAAGTTGATGTCCATCATATACAAGGACACTTTCATATTTTAGATACTGTTTACCATTTTATTAACAGAAAATGTTCACACTGAGCAGGGGAAAGTGTATTAGACAAAAATGAAGAGCAAGATGAGTTAATTTTCTGCAGTAAGATACATACACTACCATTGTTTCAGATACTTGGGGTGAAGTGAGAAAATCTTATATTAGAAGGAACAGACAAGATGTGGAGGGAGTACCGAGAAGTAGGGATGCATTCAACAAATCTCAAAATAGTTTAGAAATCAATCCCTAAAGCTACCTTTTCAAAGGCAGGTGGGAAAATCTTTTGAATGGATCAATCTATTTGTAAATGTGTGGATTTGTAAATCTCCTGGATTATGAGCTTCACTGAAAACAAATAATGTTTGCAAGTCCTAAATTAATCAAATTTTCTGGTAAAAAGTGTTAGAGCAGCACAGAGTCCCATTATCAAAATGTCCACATGCAAATACATTGCAGGGCTTAAGCCTTTTCAGTTGTTGATGTCAAAAGGGGAAAAAAAAACCCCAAAGAATTTGCTTCGGTATTGTCAGTACAGAAATAAGAATGTGATGGCTCACAAAGTTCTATCTCATGTAGTATAAATTTGAGATAACTGATATCATTTCTGGCATGATCCAAGGCCAGAGTTTTTGAGGCATATAGAAACTTTGCCTGGAAAGGCAAACTGGGAAGTCCATCAGGAGGAAGTGTTAAAAATTACAGCTGACATTGGGGCGGTTGGTTCTGTGTGACTGTACTATACTGCAGGGCAAGGTGAAACAAGCCTTTGGCCTGATGCTAATTGTCCCTGATCACAGTCTACCCAAGGTACAGATTGGAGTCAGCATGGCGCTGCCAGCCGACACGTGTGGGTGAGCCCAAGGATGACCCGCTGCTGCTGGCGGCCGGGCAGTGATGGACACGCTGCCTGATCAGCTCATACGTCTCACACTCATGAGGGCTCTGCAGTGCTACGGTCAGTGCTGCTGGTTGCCAGACCAAACCAGCGTCAGGGTACAACACTCTGGCAATCACTGCTGTGTGCTGTGCTCGGCCACTGTTAATTGTGACTAATGTGCGGTGCTGTCTCAGTCAGCCTAACGAGAAAACATCGTTTAGTTTATGGTACTCAGTAACAGCTCTCCAATTTCCCAGTCCTGGGTTAGGTTGAAAAGGCTGATCTTCTGATACGTGCGTTTGACTTTAATTATATTTTACAGTTCCAAGTGCTGTGCAATTGCTGATAGCCTGTCTGAAGACTAAATTATGCCATTCTGTTTCATGCCAAGTATATAATAGTTTCTATTCGGTAGGAGTTGAAGTTGTCCCGTTAATAGCAAGAAGCTCACTTTCAAAGTAACACGGAATGCAGGTATAATAAGTCGGATCTGAGAGATTAGTTCAAATGTTTTCACCGGGTAAGTTAACAATAAGAAGTCATTAGAGGGTGTTTGAGAAGAAAACAAATGCAGAAGGTAAAATCAGACAAATTATCTGAATTTCTGAAACAGTAATTCTTGAGAACCTCTTTTGATCATACCTGCCTGAAACGACTTGGTAAGATGTGACATGATTATTTAAAGAACATTCCTTTACATTCATAAATAAAAACTGCATTGTGAAGGAAGCATCAGTAAAGTGATGCATTTACTGAAAATGAGGAAGAACACTTTGTAAATAATGGGTTTTAACTTATTTTTCAAGATAAAGCACATGCACACTTTCACCGAGTTCAAGGTTGTATTGTGTAACACACATGGGAGAATAAATGAATACATGTTTCTGAAATTAAACATGCATGCCTAATATTATGTGATTATGCTTCTGCAGTTTGGTGAGCGAGCTGAGTTAAAACTAATCTCTCTGGTGACCAGAAGAAAAAAAAAATAATGAATTGATTATTCAAGATTCTAGCTGAATAGAAAGTTCTGCTTGGCAAAATTCTGCACAGCAGGGAAATTAATGGAGGGAGTGAAGAAGTTATTTTTCAGTGGAGATTCTGTAGAGATCTTTGACCTCATGCTGACCATAACTGTTGATACAAAGCACTGCTGATCACCTGGGATCGGAAAGGCTGCATTTATGTGGCACTGAGCCTGTTCTAATAAGTCTTGGCTTTTCATGAGCTACCTTGCAGTTACTCTGCTTCCCACAGCCTTCATTTTGTGACAGACATGTGCTACTGCTATAGATATCTCTGCTCTGCATGATGGTTTAGACATGGCCTGTATCTTTTTTCCCAGACCTCTGGGTTTAGTTTGAAAAGGAGAAGCAAAACTATCCATCTAGTGTATTTTAAGTGTTCAATCTTTAGTTTTCAGCACACTTACAACTGTAGGATTTTGTTTAAAAATTACATGTAGTTCAAAAGGTATTGTTCAACTTGTGATATCTGAAGCTGTCATTTATCATTTAATAAAGGTGCTGTTGAGATATTACTGTAGAGAAGAACTTTAAAGACAACTTTTATTATGAACATATTTAAGTAACATTGAAGAAAGGTTTTATCTATTAAGCCATTGTTGTGCTTGATGATGAAAGTAATGAATGCATGAGTGGATTAAAAAAAGCTAATATCATTCTTTGAAGGTGATGCAAAGCATAATTACAGCTAGGGAGCTAAAGGATGAATAAAACTGATGGTTTGGGAAATTAATCAATAGAGAGTCTTTTTTTATACCTAAAGATTGACACTGATACCTGTTTTGGGGTTTTTTTTCTGATGCTCAGAATAAGTAAAAGTAATTTCACTTATTTATTGCACTTTTTATAAAATTAAAATCTTTGGGATTAATTTGTTCAGCAATATAGCAGGGTGTCTTTTGGCTTTCTACTTTTCCTTCTTTTTTTGAAGTCACACTTATTGAGGAAGTTATAAAAAATTGTTCAACATGAATGTTGAAGAAATAAAATGTTTTGCAGGAGAGGATTTAATTTGATATATTCCTTTTCTTCTACAAAAGAGTGTAGTTCATTATTTTCCTTTTACAGAATTTTGTGGTTCTGAAGATCAGAATTTCAGCCCACTTAAATAGCCCAGCATGTTCATAACTGATAATCGGCACTGTCTGTGATGGTCATTTACTGATCTATATTCAAATTTATGGTAATTAACACGAGAACCTCTTTTACACAGCTAGCATTTGCTCCTTTTGCCCAAAACTGTGGCTTCTTCCTGTTGCAGAAAATGCTTCTATAGCTCCTGGATGTGAGATGTGGTCAGTGCTTTCTCCTGCTTCTTCTCTACAACATACTTTTTGTTTTTTCTAATCATCTAATGAGTCATTATACGTAGTGAGAAATGGGACAGGGAAGTATTCTGGCTTATTTTACTTAAATACAATTAGGTGCTGGAAAGAGTAGTTGTGCTTACTGTGTAGTTATTTGGGGTAGGAAATCCAATTTCCCCAAGTTTCAGAGTATCTCCTTTGTTAAACCACCACATTACACTGCTTTTGTCACTCCCTGGCTAAGGTTTTAGGATTTCCAAGGGTTTATTTACTATATAGCACTGTGCTGGGCTGGTCTGTGCATTGTGCACTAATGTGTCCTTTGTCATTCTGTATTCTGGGGCATGTTGAGTTTTGCAGAAGGTGTATGAGGACAGAGAGGAAGTTTTGTAGCAGGAGCCTATCAAAGGTAGCACTGGTTTATAAGATTGGCACAAGGAACACAAAAGTATGCTTCTTAAGCTGCTGACTTCAGTTTACCACACAGACAAAAGCAAGTGCTCACGTAATTAATATGTAAAGAGAAATATATTATATTTTATATTAATATAA
>NW_010331049.1:0-11966 GCF_000700745.2 Antrostomus carolinensis | reverse complement strand
GTTTCTCTCACATCTTCTCACTTTTCTCTCCAGCTGCAAAGTGTGTTTCCCTTGTGCCCTTTTTTTTTCTTAATTATGTTATCACAGAGGTGTTACTGATGGGCTCGGCCTTGGCCAGGAGCAGGTCTGTCTTGTAGCTGCTGGTGTTGGCTGTGTCAGACATGGGGGAAGCTTCTGGCAGCTTCTCACAGAAGCCACCACTACACGCCCCTCCCCCCCCCAAAAAAAAAACCAAACCACCCTTACCAAGCAAACCCAGTTCATCTGATTACTAAGAAAGACTTCTTGCTATGAAAAGCTTAGATAAAAAACATGAGAACATCACCTAAATTTATCAGAACAGAATAAATTATTATTGATAGTTTCCTTTCTTCTGTGCTCTCAGCAAGAAAAATGAAGGTTAATATAAAAAACTGCAGTGTTACCATTTTCTAGGAAGCAGAAAGAAGCATTGTATATAACCTGATATAACAAAGTCAGTAAATCATTTAATTGCTGTTATTGAGTTTAAAAGTGGAGTTAATTGTTTTACTAGGTCAGTTAAACAAATCATGGTGAGCAATATAGTAATCTAATTGTATGTTATGTGTTGCTTATGAAATATTTGGAAGGAGATCCTGAAATTCAAAAATGCTGTTTTTTCTAAATAATTAACATAATAAATTTACTCTAACATCTTACTTTGTGATTTAGTATAAGCATCTCAGAATTCTTTGCATTTTGTTATAGGGCAGAATGAGACTTCATTAAGATGCTGAATATGTTTTAACCATCTGAAACATTTTGGCATTTTTCCCTTCATGAAATTTTTTCCCTTTTTTTTTTTCGTGGTTTAGTTTCATGATTTAGCAGTAGAGATGTTCTGGAGCCCTCAACACAAGAAAGACATGGACCAGTTAGAACGAGTCCAGAGGAGGCCACGAGGATGATCCGAGGGCTGGAGCACCTCTGCTGTGAAGACAGGCTGAAAGAGTTGGGGCTGTTCAGCCTGGAGAAGAGAAGGCTCCAGGGAGATCTTATAGCAGCCTTCCAGTACCTGAAGGGGCTACAAGAAAGCTGGGGAGGGACTTTTCATAAGGGCAGTTAATGACAGAACAAGGGGAAATGGGTTTAAACTGAAAGAGGGTAGGTTTAGATTAGATATTAGGAAGAAATTCTTTACTGTGAGGGTGGTGAGACAGTGGCACGGATTGCCCAGGGAAGCTGTAGATGCCCCCTCCCTGGAAGTGTTCAAGGCCAGGCTGGATGAGGCTTTGAGCAACCTGGTCTAGTGGGGGGTGTCCCTGCTCATGGCAGGGGGGGTGGAAGTAGGGGATCTTTGAGGTCCCTTCCAACCCAAACCATTCTATGATTCTATGAATTTTTCTCAGACAAAATTGACATGGCTCCAAGGAATAACATTACAAAGGAATCTCAAAGATTGGGAAGGCATTTAAGAAGTGAGAAAAACTTTTCTGTTATGATTACAATAAATTCTATTAAATAGATAGTCTGTTGTTAGGAGGCTGCAGGTTATCAGTAGGGACAGGTAGTCTTGAAGATTATCAGTAGGGACAGTTGTGTCACGTGAAAGATATCAGAAGAGAATGATGCATCTACATGGTTAACGAAGAGGTCAGGGAATGTGTTACAGGACTGGGTGCTGGGATTATTCAGAAAATTTCATTGTTAGCTCACTGCCTGGCTCTGTTTTGAACTCAAACAGGGTCCTTCAAAGATAAATCTTTTCCAGTGGTGACAAATGCAAAAAGCAACATCAACACTATCTTTAGCACCACTAGCCACTTTGCTTTAGCCAGTGAAAAACGGTGATCAGCGCTTGTCCCTCTTTTATTTAGCAATATAGATATAATGAGAGACATAGATTTGCCCAAAGGTAAGTAGTCAGAGATCTTGATTTTTACTTAACCTTGGTGTTAGCTTCACTGTAAAGCTTGCTCATGCATCTTTTTTTTATAATACTTTTAGATGTATGGTGAGAAGTGCTATGTAAGTGCTAAATGTTGATTAATTACTATTATTACAAACATTGCAAAGTTGGCTTGCTGGGGGTACTCAGTGTGAGGGCCCTAATCAGAAGTAATGAGAGATCAGTGGGAAATGACATTGGTTCCTGTGGTGTGCTGTACTGCTGTACAGAAAATGCTTTATTTTTCTTCTCCTAAAAAAACTAATTGCTTTCTGTTATAGTTTAAACATTCCGTAATTGCAGTAGTTGCAAATAAGAAAAAGTTAGTTGTTCTTTTTGGATTGTTTGTAAGTGTGCATTTAGAAAGTGCCTAATGTGAAATTGTGACTACAGAATAAAGTAGAAGGAAACCCAAGGGTGCCATATTTCCTTCATAGAGAGCTTGAGCTGCCTATGTGTAAATTAACATATATAACATTAATGGGAGTTACTCATGCCTGTACTGTGTGGAAGCTAGCATCTCAACTACAGAATATTACAGTACAAATGCAACTAATGACTCTACAGTGAGACATGCCAATACCTTCCCACAACCTGCAAGTGAATTCTAAACGGTAAACAATGCGAAAGTTTAAGATATGTCTTTGTATTTTACAAAGTTGCACTTCTGACATCGTCTGGAGAAAGATGCGAATCAGAAGAGGAGGACAGGCTTATAATTGAAGCAGTTATATGCACATACAAATAGTTTGTTGCAGAATCTTTTAATAAAACCTAGAATTGTGCTAAATTTATTTATTATGACTGTTTGCTCTACTTTCCCTCTGCCTGCAGTCAGTTTTTGTATACATCAGTCTGATGGGGAACTGTTTTGCTTCAGATAGTATCTAGACTGTAACTGCCAGAGCAGCAGTTGAAGGTGAGACCTTGCAGAAATTAGGATAATTAACACTACTGGTCTGTGTCCTAAAACATGTTGATCTGTTGATATGATGTCTCAGTACTAAATTTTGTTTAAGAGTATGAATATATTATGGAAAAAAAAACATTTTAAAAGGTATGTTTTGAGTTTGAAAAGGCTAAGTAAAGAAATAAAGATATGTAAGCTCCTAGACAAAACTACTACCAAGAAAACTCTTAAGGCTTATTACATATGCCAAAAATACAACCAAATAAAGTAGAACAGCACATGCTGATATTAAAGAAAAAATTATTTCCTTGGAGCAAATTAGGCACAGGGGTTTTTTTGTGCCAACTGAAAAAAAAAAAAAAATCTCTCTACCTGACTTTTGTTACTGTATTCACTTCCCTGTAATTTGAATGTAATGTTGTTAGAACTTGTATACTTGGCGTAGAGAAGTTTAATCATGAATTAATGGCCATGCTTGTAAGCATTTTGCAGAGGAGTATGTATTGAAACTCATGAATGTTCATTCTCATTGCCTCCAGTATTGTATTGTATGTTGGAAACTGTATCTAACACCCCTGCCAAAAACAGCCTGCATATTCTATTCCATATTCAACGTTGCTTAAGAATGGCACCAGTGAAGCGTTAGTTCTCAAAAGTTGTATACACAATGTTTCTATCTTTAGAAGTGGATGGTAGTATTACTAGGGACTTTTACATGTAGAGAAAGACTGCAGGGACAGAACAACAAACTCAGGCTGACTTGTCATCCTGACAGTGCTGTCAATTCCTGGGAAGCACAGTGTGCCTCCTGCACTCACAGAGAGCAGTGGTGTCATTAGGAGTAAGCCTGACCCCCTCTGACCTTGTCACACAGGTAGTCTGTCACTTTCTGCAGTGGATCAGGGAACCTGCTTAAAATTCCAAGCAGATGGGAAATACTGGCCCAAAAGCTACTCTTTTTTTCATGTCTTTTCCCCTTGATAGTTTATGGATAGGAGATGAAGGTTAAACCACAGTATATAGTACAGCTAAAAGCTATTGACTTACTTTTCCCAGATAGATAACAATGATCCCGATGTATCCCAAAAGGCAAACCCAGAAATTTGTGTGACAACTGTGACACCTCAGAAACAAATTTAACAGTTCTTGCTGCATAAGTAGGCAAATTAAAATGCCTATTAATGTTTGTTAATAGCTTTTTTTTGAGTAGGAGAAGACGACTCCGGAAAGTCCTTTTTATTTCAGTAGCAATGCCCTGGTGCTATGAAAGAGATGATAGGAGGTTCCATACAGGTGTCTGCAGGGACACATTCCAGGTAAGTCATTTTAACTTTCTCTCCATTTATTGTGTTCCCTTTAGTTTCCAGTTTATTTGCTGGGAGGCTG
The DNA here is from genome assembly GCF_000700745.2 of Antrostomus carolinensis. NCBI lineage: Eukaryota > Metazoa > Chordata > Aves > Caprimulgiformes > Caprimulgidae > Antrostomus > Antrostomus carolinensis. Next base: position 7,761 of record NW_010331049.1, on the reverse strand, counting down.
GAGAGGGAAAAGGGGGGATTGGTTAAGGAGACAAGAAGAAACCACATTTTTTAGACCAATAAAAATATTTTTATTAAAATAGATTGTTACACTGTTGCTCCAACTGGACTTCTCATTCCAGTCATATGGACTAACTTTTTGTGTTATCCCAGACTTTTCTGCCCTGCAGATTGTGTTCCTTCTCCCAAGAATCATACACATCATTACATTCCCATACTGAAAGTAGCAACTCATATGTTTCACTTTAGCTCCCTTTTTTCTTTGATAAAAACTTAAAACTTTTCACAAATGTGACATCCAGTTTGCATTTGATATTTGTGGTTCTTTCCCCCTGTCTTTTTTCATCATTGGACCATTTCTACTGTGTTGTTATGCCAGTTTCAACCTTCCTCATATCATGGTTTATCCTTCATAATCATAGTCCATAGAGTGTTTTTTTGTGGATGGATTTTTGTCCTCAGTTTATTATCACTACAGACTGTAAATAAGCATGTGCTTGATTATAGAACTGCTTGTTGTTTGCCATGTGGCTTCTCTAGACCTTTTTTCTGGGTATTATTTCACTTCCGAAATAAACATTTACTTAATGTGTACTCCACTCTCTTGTGTTATAAGGGAAGCTTCCTGTAGACTAGATGATTTACTCAGTGCTTCACTATACTCATTTCTGTTGCATCTTCCCCTTGGTAAGCATATGGAACCATCTTGATACTGCTTAAACAGAGTTTTCTGTTATAGGTAATTGATGGTTGAAGTGCCATGTTGATGCATAATGCTGAAACATACGTTTAAATGTGGCTTCTTATAACTGGCATAAAGAATAATAGAATTAATATTATTGATATTAAAAAAACAATTCTGAACAGTATAGTCAGAAACTTAATTTGGTCCAGTATGTTTACTAGGAAATGTCCTGGGGCTACAGAGGTACCATCTGAAAATTTAATTTGGAGACTTTGCTATGGGTATTTTTCATCTCTGTCTAACTGCACAGCTTCCTTACATAAAAATTGCTTTGATTTTATTAGGCAGATTATGACAATAGCTGAGATCAGCAGAGGTAACCACTGTATGTCTGCAGCAAGAGAGTGTGATCTAATTCCTTGCCGAAGGAACAGCGGAAATACAGTTTACAGGCCAATCTTCTTGATTGGTGTGTGCATTCCTCTGAGCACCAAAGAAATGTTGAAATACTAGGAGCTAGAGGCAAGGAGGCAGATGATTAGAAGATAAAGGGTCTTTGCAGGAGGTCAGGCAATTTTTCCGTAGAGGTCTTGTGGTCAAATATTCCTCTGGAGTTGTTGAATTAATTTCATCCTGAAATAGTACTGAAGCCAGGTAAGTAGATGTAATGTGTTATGCAAACTCTTCCTTTTACTTTGCTGCTACTGTCTCTCTTTTTTAAGACATTTTGTCTAGGGATGAAATAGCATAATATAGACGCAATAGGCACTCTAAGTGCCTCTCCGTTTTACAGAAGTCAAGTTAAGGCAAAAAGTCTGCCCCTGGCTCAAAACCACAATAATTGCTTCCATTTCAAGGCAGGAATACCAAAACAAAAAGCTATCCAAAGCAAAGCTCTTGCAGAAAGATAGCTTGTGAAGGAGAGCTGTAGAATTCAAAGGGGAACTATGAGCCGAGGAGGTGTAGGCAATAAAGTTATTATCTAAAAGCTGAACACCACTGTATCTTCTTCTGGCTACATTTGAAATGAAAAAAAACCCATATGTGTGATCTGCTCATTCTTTTAAAAGGCCTCTGTCTTTTTGGGAAGTGTGTATACAGCAGATCTGAAACGGATGGAGGCATCCGAGCTCCTGAGGGGGATAGAAAGCCAGGCCAATACCAGTTAGCGAGCACTCTCAATGGCTTATCTATGGGACACTCCTGGCATGTGATCTTTCCACCTCTGTAAAATATTAAGTGACCTGGCAAGCTGCATGGAGAATGGACTCTGTCTACTGGACTCCACTCACAAGATGTCTTTTGAGCTGTATTAGAGGTGCATAGCAGCACTTGCCCTGTAAGTATCGGAACGCACATCAGTGAAGACCTGGTCTCCGCTTACTCCTAGTCAGACACAGACTTGGACTGATGAGGGAATTTTGACCAGGCCAGACATGGAAATATTGAGAAGAGCTGAGAGCTGCCCAAGATTATACTCATGCATACAGCAGAGAAATGGCTGGTCTGAACCCACAGCCCAGGCAGAAAGGTAGAGGAGCAGCCCATGGGCACTTGTGAGAGGAGATTTTAACTATTGCCAGCCTGATGCTGGATGGGTATGGCCAGCCTGGTTTGGAAGCTGGGTGGCTCAGCTGGGTTGCCAAAAGACAGAGTGTGTGTCATGGTCACAGTGTGTTAGCATAGATTTGGTCATTACTGTAGCTGCACAGCTTCTGCACAAAATCTGGCTTCAACCTGGCCAGCCAGAGTGCAGGTGGAATAGAAGTTTCTTTGCCCGCACTTGCCTATTACTAGATCTATTCCTAGCCAGCTCCATGTAATAACTGGCAGAAAAAAAGTCCAAAAGGAGGGCAGGGAAGAAATGAAAATAATAGTAAATATAAACAGCTCGTAAAATAGGAAAAATAATCACAGCTCTCCAGTTCTTTATTTTCCATTGTCTTTTGCTGGAGATTACTTTTAACAACTTTCTAAAATTATTACCGCAAAAACGCTAAATGGCTGGACTATTCCCATCTGGTGACTTCCATGAGAAATACAGCTTAGTGAACTATGAAATTACTTGGTGAAAATGTTTTTTCCTGGAAATTAACTGTTTCCCTTCAGAACCCAGAAGATTCTTCGACAATGGCAGTATGAAAATAATTATTCTTATGCCTTTTGAAAGAAGGAAGTGAGGGAGAAATGTTTCTTGAGCCTTGGATATGAATGTGTTCCTCAGACAGGGTCTAACCCCCCACTTTAAGTGCTATCAGTCTCAGAATTGGTACTACTGGTAAAAAGAAGTTTTGTACAATAAATTTGTGCTATCACAAAGCAGTTGCAAAGCAGCCAGATTTGATCACTGATCATTCAGTAAAAGCTCTTACTATTCACCTTCTTCCCACCGCCCCTTTATAGGTGAATGTACTGAGATACAGTTGGCAGGTCTGTACTGGTTTACCACATCACTTCTTAGTCTCAGACTTGGTTTCCATATGTTACAGCACAATCTAGCAATTGCCCATTGTTATTTATATGTTAAGAAGTTGTATTACTTGCTAACACCCACATATTGGAAATAAAATATACCACTGAGTACAGTTTAGACTATTCTGTTAATGGTAACCCACATTTTCTTTTGGGAGTTTAAGAATCTGGGGAGTTCGAGAGTAATTTTCTCCATTATCTAGCTTCTTTATAACAGTCTTTATTTTTGCCATCCTCAGATCTACATCTCTTTCAACAGACCCTCCTCTTTAATTTTTTTTTTTTAATGGTACAGCTGCAGAGACCATTAGAGTAGATCTCCTCATTTAAAGCTAAGTAGATATCTTCCAAAGCTGTTTGATTTTTCTTCCATATACATCATGATAGATATCTTAACTGCATGAGTTAGATTTATGAAGCAGCAGTAGCAGCTTGTGTTAAATACTACTCTCTGCTTCCGGTGGAAGGGCAAAAGAGTCCATATGCTCAAAAACCCAGTAAATTTATTTTCACTTGTTGCTCCTTTGGCGACAGCTATTACTTCCCTCTATTTTCCTTCTTGCCAGCAGATATGAAATGGCTGCATAGGCAGTGAAAGCCCTTTCTGAAGTTTTTACTCCTTCCTTTATCTCAGCTGAGAGTAACTGTTGCTATTAGGGAACCTCTCCGCTCATCATCTACTGAGGAACAGGAAATAACCATATGGGCGTTCATATGATAGGCACATTAAACAGCAGGGAAGATTTCTGAAACAGTAGAGTAGCTTAAGAGTACCAAATAAGAATATTATTATTTTGTTTTACAAATAATGTTTTTTCTTACTTCTTCTGTGTCATTTCTATGTTGAAGTTGTCTGTACAGAAAGCCTTTGCAATAAGTATTTCAGATTCTAAGACTACACATGATAAAATGTGACTTGATAGTCAGTGTTTTTCTTTGTCTATTACCATTATCTTTATATATTGGGCAGCCTATGTCACTAAGGCTGAATATGTGTATGCCTTCCTTTCCTTATAATCAATTAAAAATCTTTGTTTCCTGTCTTCTGGGCAAACTGCCAAGTTAAGAAATGTTGTACTCTAGTTGTGTTATACTAAGTTGCTAAGGGATTCATTGCAAGCCCTAAAAACCCCATGGTCTTCTGTTTGTTAAAACTAAGAAAAGCCGTGTTACTGGCATCTGAAACTCTCCTTGTTTGTTAACTCAATCACGCAGTAGGGTTTTGAAGTTTTTTTAAAAATACTGGTCTGTGCCATCCACCAAAAAGCAATGAGAAAACTCTAATTCAACATGGAACTTGAACATCTGCCTGACAGTAAGCATTTGGCAATTCCACTGACTACAATGAAAATGTTCACGTTTAAAGTTAAACACTTTCTAAGTGCTTTGCTGGATGGGATGTATGTTTTAAACTGATGTGATTCAAATATCATCAACATAACAACAGCTCTAGAGATCCTTATAATTTGACTTACTGAAGTAGACTGAAGTCTACAATTGCCCAGGCTACTTAATTGCCCAGACTATGTTTCTGGTCTTTCCTTCAGTTCAATAAACTACAACAGTTAGCACAGGACTTCACCAGATTTGTCATTATATCTTTACAGTGTTTTTGCTTTATAATATCCACTTTCTGACTTTACAAAGCTCAGGTGCTGCCTACTGGTCTTTCTATAAAAAGCTCCAAGGAATTTAATTAACTTATTTAAATGAGCTTGTAATTTCGATTGAGAAAGGTCTCCTCATTTTGTTATCAAAACCAGGTAATCAATTAGGCTTTACCCTACAAGTTGTCATGCTGTTGCAGGGCATCCTACAGCTGTAGAAGCCAACAGCTTTCACAAGGACTTAAGTCAGAATAATTCATGCACACCATATGCTATCTTTGCTCAGAAGTGCAATTTTGGCACTGGGTACTGTGTTTTCTTTCTTTAATGTCAGCTTCCCTTCCTCCACACACAGCCAGATCCCAGGGTGTCTGAGGGCATCCCTACCTGTCTCATATTTAGACGAAAAGACAGAAGAACTATGACATGTGACTGACTCACAGAACATGGTAATATTTTAAATATATATGGGCTTAATCCAGGTGTGTGATAGTTACACACACTTCTTGAGCTGAATAAAATTCCTATTCTTTCATTTATTCTTTAATTTAAAAATTTTTCAGATTACAACCACATATTTATGCAATAGACCTGCAACAACCACTGTAAAAAATTGCTTATGAATATTTACTAATTTTTAATAACTAAATAAACAATTGTTTAGTTTCAGCCAATTGCTATTAGAGAAACTGTAGATCTAGTTTCTAGTTTTCCATAGAATAATCTCACAAAAGCCTAGATCTAGTTAGAAAAATATGCTGTCCTGCTCAGCTACCTGCCAATTGCTTTCTCTGGAGTATGTTGGAGCTGGAAGAAACTGGAGGGATGAGTTCCTGAGACATCAGTTTCCTTTCACTGTCTCCATTTCCCAAGTTTGGTAATGGCTCCTTCTCACCTGGGCATATTTTATCACAAAATCCTGATCACTGGAGGCCTCTCCAAAATTGCACGGGTGTGAAATGCATGCAAGTGGAGATGCAGGCTAAGATTTCACAACCCATATGAGTCAGTCTAAGAAATGGCCCATCTGTCTGTCCCCATCCCAACTCCAAAGATGAAATCTTGTTCCTGGGTACTATCTTCTGGTCAGTGGTGTGCTGTCTTCTTCTCAGAAGGCTGGAAATGTTACAAGCCTGATGGGTGCACTAATGAAACTTGATGACGTACATCACAGCCAAGGAGATCAGGTGTTAGCCCTGATCATAGAATGTGATTATTGGTGTCAGATTCATAAATGTTTTAAGTACCTTCACCGTATTAGCTTGATATTTTACCAACTATTTTCTTAAGTCTTCCTCACTGAAAAGGAAATCGGAGGGTAAATCATCTAGGGAGGCAAAGAAAGGATTTTTTTTTCTACTGCAAATAAACCCCAAAAGGTTACAATTATGTGCAATTATGAAAATAAAGCTGTACATAGTATGTGTAAAAGTAATGAAGTAAAGTATGTATGTTGCCGTACAAAGGAAAAACCACAGAAATCAACCAGCTGACAAGCTGCATTTCCCCAAAGGGTGTCTGATACATGTTTTCATCTTTTTCTATTTTCTTCCTTACCACCTTGGCTTAGACTGTATATTCTGAGGGAAACATGCACAGAGTGGATGATTTTATTTTGTATTAAATAATGACTTTAAAGCAATTTGCACACAATAGAGTTGATTAACACATTTTTAAAAAACCCCCACCAACAAACAGAAATTAACAATGAAATAGTGATACAAACCATACTTTGGAAATTAAGAAAGCAGCTCCACCAGCAAATTAGTCATAGCCCAAATCTGAAGTGGAAGGAAAAAAATAAATATCTGTTGTGGTTTAACTCCAGCTGGCAACTAAGCACCACACAGCTGCTCACTCATTCCTCCCCGGTGCGATGGCAGAGAGAATTGGTAGGGTAAAAGTGAGAAAACTCGTGGGCTGAGATAAAGACAGTTTAATAGGTAAAGCAAAAGATGTGCATACAAGCAAAGCAAAACAAGGAAGAACTACTTCTCATCAGCAGGCAAGTGTTCAGCCATCTCCAGAAAAGCAGGGCTCCATCACTTGTAACGATTACTTGAGAAGACAAACGCCCTACCTCCAAACATCTCCATCTCCTTTCTTCTTCTTCCCCCAGCTTTAGATGCTGAGTATGACATCATGTGGTATGGAACACCCCTTTCAACAGTTGGAGTCACCTGTCCCAGCTGTGTCTACTCACTGGTGGGTTCATGTGAGAAGCTGAAAAGTTGTTGAGTTTGCATAAGCACTGCTCAGCAGCATATAAAACATCAGTGTGTTATCAACATTCCTCTCATGCTAAATCCAAAACACAGTATTATACCAGCTGCTAGGAAGAAAATTAATTTTATTCCAGCCAAAACCAGGACAACAGCAAAAGGGTTCTAAAATTCAGGTGCATTTTGGTGTAAGTAAAGTGTCGTAATTTCTGCTACTCTCACCTGTTTATTTTCTCCTTGCTTGCAAGGCATCTGTTCATACTGAGTGTAATAACCTCATTGAATGCATGGATCATACTTTCTAAATATTTTGTAATAGCCTGAAGCCATCATCATCATCAGAAGGGCAATGTGTAATAATTTGGGGTAGCATTAAGGAGTAAACCTTCCTTACATGCAACTGGTAGACAGGTCATTAAAAGGTCTGACTTATTAAGAGCGGTATACATCCTGCAGACAGATCTCTCAACATATTAATCATTATTTCTGACAAAATGGTTTTCCATTCCCCTAGGAAACATTCCCTAGAGGAAATCCCATGGGACAGAGTGCTAGATGGTGAAGGGGCCTAAGATAGTTGGTTAACATTAAAGGACCACTTCTTCCAAACTCAAGATCAGAGCATCCCAACACGTAGGAAATAAAGAAAGGGAGCCAGGAGACCTGCTTGGTTAAACAGGGAACTGCTGGGCAAACTCAAGTGGAAGAAGAAAGTCTACAGATCATGGAAGGAGAGGCTGGTCAGTTGGGAGGAATATAAGACTGTTGTCAGAGGA
>NW_010331048.1:4420-11888 GCF_000700745.2 Antrostomus carolinensis | reverse complement strand
ATCTGCTCCATAACCTTCCTTGGCACTGAGGAAGCTAACAAGTCTGTAGTTCCCCAGATCCTCCTTCTGGCTCTTCTTGCAGATGGGCATCACATTTGCTAACCTCCAGTCCACTGGGACTTCCCTGGTTAGCCAGGACTGATAACAACTGATATAATATGGACATCAGATCTCTCAACAGATACATTTGTGGCACAGGATAAGTTGTTCTGATGAACTTCCATTGAGTTGCTTAATTTCTAATTGTGGGTGCAAAGAAAGATACAGTGCCTACAGTATTTCTTTGGTGTGGTTACCAAAAATGTTTCCAGCAATTCAAAAGTAGAAAACGCAATGAAAAGGAAACCAGTTCTCTAAGTCTCTCACACAAAAGTCACAGTAAACTTAGGGTTGGCTTTACTTTTTCACTCCACTTTTGTGTTTGTATCATTGTAGGATCAATTCACCTCTCTTGTTCATTCCACAAATGAAAAGAAGGGCTGGGAGTGGGACCAAGACTCTTCGGAGTCACGTTCAGTGATTTCACCAGCATGACCCCTCTTTCCAAAAGCCGGGTGCACCAAAGGGCAGGCCTGAGAGGTAGTCTCCGTTCCTGGCTCTTCTCAGTCACCAGATAAGCCCGGCCCAGTCACATGGATATTTTACCTCATTCCATGAGCATTAACTTAGAGTAAAAGAGCATTAGTGTAGAATAAATGAAATGCATTTTCATTTCTGTCCCCATTAAACAGTAAATTTCAAGATAACTGAGTCTGTATGTAGAATTAAGAGCACTTGACATGTCAGCATTTAAACAAAATACAATATGCATCTTTAATTCTGGGAGAGTGTCACTACCCTATAAGATCATTGGCATTTTAATTAAAATGCCTCACAGGAAAGAATATTAGGGAACTTGTAAAAATGATAAACATTGCTTGTGTGTGCAGATGTCAAAGAGAAGCATAAAACATAAGACAGAGAAAATATCTTTTTTTCCTCTTTGTTGTTTTCTTTCCCTTCCCTTATTCCCTTCCCTTCCCTTCCTTTCCCTTCCTTTCCCTTCCTTTCCCTTCCTTTCCCTTCCTTTCCCTTCCTTTCCCTTTCTTTCCCTTCCTTTCCCTTCCTTTCCCTTTCTTTCCCTTCCTTTCCCTTCCTTTCCCTTTCTTTCCCTTCCTTTCCCTTCCTTTCCCTTTCTTTCCCTTCCTTTCCCTTCCTTTCCCTTTCTTTCCCTTCCTTTCCCTTCCTTTCCCTTTCTTTCCCTTCCTTTCCCTTCCTTTCCCTTTCTTTCCCTTCCTTTCCCTTCCTTTCCCTTTCTTTCCCTTCCTTTCCCTTCCTTTCCCTTTCTTTCCCTTCCTCCCCAAGGCCGGTGTTTTCAATACTTCAACTGACAATTTATAAGAGAGAAGTCAGGTTTTTGCCAGGACACAAGAATTTCCAAGGATGTGTCTCACATACAGGGAGGTTTGAGGCCCACTGAGGAATTCTGTCCTGTGAGCTAAACCAGCCCTGCTCCAGTTGCTGGCATTACGGGGATGTCTCACCAGATGTCTCCCTTGTATCAAATTCTTAAGTGCAAAGTTTTTGGTGAGGTCCAATTAGAAAATCTTCAAGAATCCTATTTTAAAGATGTTATACCTGACTATGTAAATATTGCAGCATAGTCATTTGTGCACCAGAGAAGACAGTTTTAAAGTAGTTTCTCAATTTTAAATTATAATGTTCCTTAAAAGAACATCGTTTGCTGATTAGAGATATCGGTTTGTTTAGCTGCAGCGCCTGAAGCTTCAAATTTGATTGCATTCATTTTAATCACATAACTGATCTTATTTTCAGTAACATGGAGTTGTTTGTTCCAAATGCATTTATGAATTCTTAACTCATCTCAGTTATGCCATATGCTGGAAGTGATATTACTCCTACTAATTCCTAACATCATAAAAACCCAGCCTACATGGAGGAGAAAGTGCTGGAAGAAGGAAGCATCTTTTGAATTTATTTAAAGTAAACGGACTTAATTTCAAGTCTTTAATCCTGCTTATGCTGCCCTAAGGGACAGGCTCCAAAAACACAGCTGACCTTTGTGCCTCAGATATGAAAGACCTGTCAACTCCCAGACACCGAGAGTGACACTAATACACTTGGATCATCTTAAGATTTCCTCTGGCTATAGCTACATCTCACTTGTTTGCAATGCTTTACTGTGTCCTTCTTCTTCCTAGATGAAACCTACCTCCAAGAACAAGCCAGCTGCTCCAGATGTCATCCCTTATTCCTCCAGCCTACAGGACAAGGGAGGAGAAAACAGGCTAAGGGAGGGAGTGTTATTTCACAGCACACCTTCCTGGCTTCTGGACCACCTCCTCTGCCCCATGATCAGACTGCCTCCTCACGCTGTGTGTGGGATCTTACTCTTTGGGAGAAGACAAACCTGAACTTTCTGGGCCTGCAAGGCAAGAACCAAAGAGGGTAACTTTTAATAAAGCAAGGCAGAGAGAGTTTTTGGTGATGGAAGAAATTGCACCTGGCAAGGCACCTTCTACAGATATGGTCTTCTCTCTGCAGCATGCTGGAGGCAGAGACACCTTTTCAGAAATCTTTGTTTTCAACCAAGGGTTAGAGTGGGACCTACAATTAATTAACTAATAATTTTACTGCCAACACATGCAAACCTCTGTTCCTAATCTCATACATTTAACAGTCACGCCTGTGGGCCAGAAGGTGAAGAACAGGGATCCATGGACATAATGCGTTGGCAGCAAAATGTTGCCCCAGTGCCGCAGAGGTTCTTTCACACTCCACTTGCTGCCTGCCAGTGAGCAAGGAGTGCCCACTGTCCCCAGGACATGTGTGCCAGGGATATGTGGGTGGGAGAGTAGATCTATTACCTTGTTCCAGAAGTTAATGGTCTTTAGGTGCTATTTTAGGAAGAGGTCATCACTGGGCCATAAAGTGCTTGGAACATGTCCTTTCTCACTCAGAAAGTCCCTCTGTGGCAATGGTGGGGAAGATGCCAGTGGAAAATTCCTGTGCAGAACAAGGTTGGATATACTGGTTCCATCTTTTTCAGCTGCCCAAGCAGTGAAAAGCAACTGGAGTGACAGTCAAGGCTGATCCAGTTGTAGCTCCAGGCAACATTATGCAAGAATAGGACCCTGGTCTAAATGGGAGTCCAGGACCTTAATGCAAATTGGAGTCTAGCCCATTGAAAACATCAGTCAGATCTCCTGCTGAGATAGGATTGTTCTAATCAGAAGAAATATTTGAAACTTCAATCCATTTTTTGAACACAACAATAGCTAAATCTAAAGGTGGATATGGGGAACTGTGACTACGTACGCCAGTGTGTGCCTCTGAGCCTTCCTACGCTGGAAGGTGAAGTGCCATTAAAAAGAGGGAACAATTTGAACATGGGCTAATGTGCAGAGGTTTAACTTCTCCACAGCAGGTAACAACCACCAAAGTCTGTGAAAGTCACTGTGCACTGAAGAACAAGCAGCCAAGCGTGGGGCATCCAGAAAGCCAGCCCAGTCCAGCCCTGCCAGCATCAGCAGCTGCACTTCCAAGCACAAAGACAACGTTTTATTGTAGTGCCTGGTGACTGACCCCAGTGTCCTTTTCAAAGGAGAGACTTCTCCTCAAACTGTGTATTAATGCCCAGTTCTGGAGAGCCGATGGCTTTGTTTCATTATTTGACTCTGACAGAGGGGAACAGGGAAGAAGAGGCAGCAAGAGAAGGCAGCAAATGAAGACAAATTCTTCTAAAACAGTTGTGACTCCAAAAAGTAGTGTCAAGGTGGTTGTTCTTTGCACAAGAGCTGAAAGCAATGACCTGACACAAAAAAGGCTGACTGCCAACAGCAGTGTGGAAACCAGCAAATAAACCAAGCAGTAAACGAGCAGGTATAACTGCTTGGATCTGTTTGGTTTTGATGAGATGTAAAAGTAAAGGTAATAATCAGAGAAAGGAATTATTCCATTCCAAAATTATTTGCAGACTCACCAGAGCAAGTTTTATTTTCAAATTTCAAACATGAGCTTATACATACATACATATACAATTTATGTTTGTGTCTAATTATTACAAATATATAATTTCCTTTATCTACATTGCCTTTTTCATTAAAGAACTTGAATCATCTGGCTCACATAGAGAACTTGTAATAAGCATGTTTGTGTGGTAAGGCAGTGGGGTTTTTTCTGTCATTCACTAGTGTCACTTTGTGAGCCGTAAGAGGTTTTAAAATGCCCTTTAACCAGACTTAAGTCTGCCTACTTCAGAGAAATCTCAACTTACAGAAAGCTGTGAAGGGCAAATGTGCTATATCCTGTGCCAGAGCAGTACAGGTCTGATCAACTCAAGCATGTGCTTTATATCAAGTATGTGAGCAATATTTCCGACCCATATGGTTTACTGAATCAGAGACTAATTTTGTAATATCCCATCAAAATTTATATCTCTGTACCTGAGCATTTTGCCTATCAACAGAGAACTAGAATGTCATCCTGCATAATTCATGAAGCTGTGAATTATTTTTATATATCCTCTAGCTTTTTTTTAAAAGGCATTTGCAAACTGAAGACTAGAAAAACAAAAATGGTTAATGGCATTCTGGAACAACCTTAGAGCATGATCCTGCAAACAATATTTACTAAGAGCAGTGAGGGACTATTCACACATATAAGATAAATCCCAGTGGTAAACCTTTCCTGGATCATAGCTCAGACATTTGAAGGTGGAAAAATAAAGCAAAATATTTTTGTTCAGAGTCCAATAACAATACTTCATATTGTTTTAATTGATAACTTCAAACTACTGATAAAGCTTGCTCCAACCAAAACAGGGTATAATATATTTCACATTTCTGTTACCTCCCCCTTGGATGCTGAACAAGAAAAATAGCATAAATTGCTAGAGATGAATCTTCATCTAGCACAGTCCAGCACAGTTTCTATGCATCCCATCAGACTAACATATAGCAATGAAATGAAGACAGATGGTGCACTAAGTACAAGAGCTGTAAACGAATGTGAACAGAAACTGATTTTGAAACATTCTTGGCACTTCCCCAATAAAACATTATCACTGTATTTAAAACAAAGTGCTCCAAGCATTGTTTCAGGATTCCTAAGAATTAAAAACTCTGGCCTCCTTAGTTATTTTCTCTTATGAGACCTATTTTCAGTTCAGTTGCAACATTTACATAAAACACAAACTTTTATGGACTCTTAAAATTTAGTAGACCAAGAATACTACTGGAGTATTGTGTCTAGTTCTGGGCTCCCCAGTACAAGACAGATATAGAGCTACTGGAGAGAGTTCAGTGAAGGATCACCAAGATTACAAAGGGATTGGAGCACCTCTTGTATGAGGAAAGGACGAGAGAGCTGGGGCTGCCCAGCCTGGAGAAGAGAGGGCTCAGGGGGAACCTCATCAGTCTATAGAAATAAGTGAAGGGAGAGTGCAAATTGGACAGAGCCAGGATCTTCTCAGTGGTGCCCAGTGACAGAACAAGAGGCAAATGGCACAAACTGAAACACAGGAGGTTCTGTTTGAACACAAGGAAACATTTTTTTTTTACTGTGAGGGTGACTGAGCACTGGCACAGGCTGCCCCAGGTGTTCGTGGAGTCTCCATGCTCAGATATTCAAAAGTCTTCTGGACATAGTCCTGGGCAACTGCTGACCCTAGCTGAGCAGGGGAGGTGGATCAGATGACCTCCAGAGGTTCCTTCCAACTTCAGACATTTTGCCCTATGAATATATCAAGAATTGTGCTTTAAAATGGGTTAATTAAAAAAATTGCTTAGGTGACTGCAGTTTTCTTAAGTATCAACCTCATTTATTTTCTGTCTTAAATGAAGCCATCTGTTTCATTCTTTAAGTGGACGAAAACTATATATGCATAGTCAGGTTATTTTACATTTTCCTAAGTCTGCAGCTGTAAAGGATAACTCATCAGGATCCCACAGGAAGAAGTCTATATTCTGTGAATTCATGAAAGCATCTAGACCAGAATGCTCTCACTTGCACAAAGCTGGACCCATGCAATTTTTCATGACTCCATGTTTCCCAACCTAGGCTATTTTACTCCTTAGGTTATGCTGAAAATAGCTGGGATAAAAAGTTCTCAGAAAAAGTCTCATATTAAAGTTTTCATTTTTGTAAACCCAGCCTTGTCTTATGGTTTTGTTAGTTTGACCAAAAAAAACCCAAACAAACAACCAAAACCAAAAAACTCCTCCAAAAAAGCCTACCCAACAAAACACCTGGAAGAGGTTTTGTTTCTGGACAATACTGTATTTCTACGTGTGTGATTGTGCATGTGTATGTGTCTTGTAACACACAGCACATCACCTGGCACTATGGATGTCTCAAATATGTCAAGCTAAGAAATTTAGACCTGGTCAGTATGCATAGCCAAGGTGGAAATGTTAAAAAAGGTCAAATACTGCACTAGTTTTGATGATTCAGAACTTGGAAATCTTCCATCCACATTAGCATGTATCCATTTTCCTAGCATATCATTAAAGGGCAACTTGTTTCTGGAGGTGCTATATTTCCTCAAGGATATAACACCGTTATCATCCCTGTCATGAGTAGCTGTATTTAAGACTCCAGGATATTTTCTTACCAGACTTAGTCTTATAGCCTGAAATTCCGATAACGTGTCCTGTTTCTCCGTGTCTGAGGCTCTGTGGTCCCAGGGCTGCAATGGGCCCAGTCACTGTCCTCAGCTCTCTTCATCACCTGCAGGCACTGTGGGATGGGGCCCACTGGTGAGGTCCCTGCCCTGGCAAGTAGAAGCATGATCCATTAATAAAAGTCAAACATTTCCATCACAGCAATTACTGAGATGAGATAGCACAAAGATGACAGCAAAACACACAGAGAAGAAAATTCAAATAAAACAATATGGGTAAAAATGTTAGCTGCTTTCAGGTAAAAACACTTGATTTCAGATATTGATTTTTGTTCCTGTACTTGGAAATGCTTCCAAATTCCAGCTCTGACAAAAATGTTACAATTAAAATCTTGGACCTCACGCTGACATCAATTGTAGAAGAGATGCACTTAAGGAAATTTAGAATTGATAATGTATGTTGTACCAACAGACTAATTAGTAAGACAAAAATAACTATTTTGTTTTAATATTAACAGTGGAGGGCACAGTGGGATTTTTTGCTTAGTTATTCTGTTAGCCAATGTCAGAACCATGCAGAGAACTGCAGATTAACTACGGCTCTCTAAGCATATAAGAGTATTTGTTCATTAGAAATCACCTTGAACATACAAAATTGGACATAATCTGTGGGACAAAGAAACTGTGGATTGTGACAGACCTGTCTGCAGAAAAGAGCTGCACCATCCTGCTATTGAGTAGGTTAAAGCCAAGGGAAGGAATGCTACGAATAACAATTCCTATGGAAAAAGCTTGGGACAGGGTCAAGGTAATGCTATTTTGAAGTTAGATTTTTGCCATTTAAGA
>NW_010331048.1:0-4386 GCF_000700745.2 Antrostomus carolinensis | reverse complement strand
AGGAAGCCCTGGCTTTTTCCAACAGCTGAAGGCGAATCACCAATCACAAATGAGTCCACACAGAGACACTGAAAAATGCAATACTCTTTTCAGAGACTTCATAACAGCCACTATGTTTTTACATATGTTGAAACCCTTGCCAAAACTAGCCCACCTCTCCAAATGGAAAATTTTATATTCTGTAAGCAGAATCAATTCTGTAAGCAATGAGTACCTCTGCCCACACTTTCAGCATCTTTTTGCAAGAACCTTTAAGTTGTTCACTGCATATTCTCACAAAAAGAAACCTCGAAAACTTTCTAGCCTTGTTTTTTAAGGAAGCAAGATTTGCATGGTCATGCATGACTCTCCAGCCACCTATTCAGCACTTCCCACTATCCCGATAATTTTGCATCTGTTGGTCAATTTCAACCAAATTTGCTAATAAAGACAGAGTCTTAAAGAAATTAAACTCCCTTTCAATTCCTAAATTCCATGAAACTGAGCAGCGAACAGAAATTCAGTATGCCCTTGAAGGAGAAGCAATTCAGTGCAGCCCCTTATCATGGGCCAACTCAACTGCACTCGCCAGCTGCAGACACCTGCCAAGCCCCCCAAGCCATCCACAGCACACCCCCACACCAAACGGGAAGAATGTGGCTGGGATGGAGAGACCAAGGTGAGAAATGCCAACACTGGGCAGGCCTGGGAATAATATCCTGGTGATAATGGAAAGCAAAAAACAAATCAATCAGACACCAGACCTCATTAGTTCCACTGCTCGTGGACCAGCTTGATTCACAACAAATACATGTAACTGTCAGAGTGTAGGTCTGCTGCATAAAAGCACAAAAGGAGCCATTATATACCCACCAGAATTCAAATGAGGTAGGGTAATTTAAACATCTGACACAACATTTAACATAATCTCTGTGAAATAACATGTTTTGTCTTCCAATGTGTAATTTTCCCTGCAATGAAACGGCAACACATGCCCTAAAACTTCTATCACTTCTGTCACCCAGGAACTGTGTTTCTACTGTCAACTATATACAAGTAACACAATAAAAGGCTGACTTAGGAAAAGAGATTCCACTGCACAATGCCAAGAAGCACTTCATTTTCAAAACAGATCCTCATATCACTGTCAATTGATTGTCATGGAACAAAAAACACAAAAGCTTTTGTGTAGCTTTGTTTAGCGGAGTCCATACAGATCCTAACTCAAGAAATGAAAAAAAACCTTATGGTAAGAAACCAAAGTACACTGAGCAACCACAGACTGATGGGGCAATGTGGCCACAGAACAACAATGCTACAAAAACCTTGGGGCTGCCCCTGCTGCATGACTTGTGGTCAGGCTCCTCCATATTTTGGCTACTAGCTTGGTCTCTGCAGCGCAGAGTGACTGACAATTTCCTTTTCAAGAACCCATGGCAGGGAAGGTAGAAGAAGGACATACAGGGAATACAAGCACTTCTTTCCTAATGCGGATATGAAACAGCTCTGCCTAATTCATTCCCTTCTGCCAAATGCCCAAGAGCCAGCTGCCTACCAAACGTGAACTGATTACAGGGCAGGGATAGAGGTGACCCTGTAAAACCCAGAGCCGCTCGTTCAGCAGCGTGGATTCCCGGGAGAAAGCCCAAACAGTCCGGGAGAGGAGCCAGCTGCAAAGCTGATCTGCAGTGGCAAAGCTCTCCAGGGAGGGAACAGCAGTACTGGGCAGTAAGGGGTACTTACTGAGGGCTGATTTTAATAGGTAGGGTGGGAACTAAATTTGAATTCAACAACCAGTGTGCTCAAACCAGCCTGAAGACCCTCTAGCACAGCTCTACTAACGTGTTCACACCACCATATAAACTTCTGTTACTGAAGCTCAGCCTGTGTGTGGGAGCCCAGTGTTTCACCTTCGGCTGAGGAGAGATGTGGAATACTGGGCAGGAATGAAACTGGCAACCACGAGTATCCAAAAATCCTGAAGGCACACTAAACTGCTACATCAGTAAAAAGTATACAAGAGAAATGATAGACTAACCCATAAGACATTTGTTAGGAGATGCCTCAGTCCCAACACTACAGTTGAGGAGAGACTCTTGTGCTCTGTTGGAAATATCAGTTGGCATGGATTTCCCCAAAGGAACGTGTAAATAAACAAGTAGCAGTGAACAAGCAAACACAAACAAGGATACCAACAAGCGGTTAGCCCTGCTTTGAGCATGGGTTGGACTAGATGACCTCCTAAGGTCCCTCCCAACCTGAATTATTCCACAATTGTACATTTTATCAATATGCAACAAGCGTAGCTCCAGAATATGTGTTCTACAGTAATGGATTTACTAGAACAGAAGAAAGAGCTTTGAGGCTTCAGCTCCCTCCTCCCTCTGTGCCAGTATTATATCCTTTCCTTGTACAATCCATAATTTGTTTCCCTTTCCTTCACTTGCTGCATCAGATTTACAGAGCCAAAGAGGGGGCACAGCACGCCCAGGGAGCACAAACCAGGGAGCTGTAGCTGTGCAGAGGGGTGAGAGGGGGGAATTCAGAGTTTTCTCAAGCTTAAGCCATACACTAGAGGCCCCCACTTACTCTGGGACGCAAGAGGAGAGCAAACCTTAAAGAATGACCTGATGAGAGACACACGACCTATATCTGGGAATCACCCCTGCTTCCCTTCCATTCATATCAGGACTGCATCTGTGCTTGGCTGAGTGAAAAAGATACAGAACATATCCTGTCTAAAAGCATGAAACTTTTGTACATGAAAACATGAGCAGTTTAAGACTTATTTTTTTTACAGTGATAAGAAGCATATGTGTAATTTTAATTTAGCTCTCCTTTTGGCTTTGGTGCTTTAATACTCTTACACAAAAGAAGTACAGCAGAAGCTGTCATCCTCATTTCTTGCTTGATTGCTGTATGACATCTGCTAACCCTACAGTGCTAAGCACTTTTTAATTTGTCAAAAGACTCTCCAGAGCACAGAAGATGTTCCTTTTTGGCACGTCATTACTGACTCCTTTCTGAAAAATACTGTATCAGTCTTACCTGAGGCTCGTACAGAGAAGTGCTGCTAACCCAACTGATTTTCTTACAAAGTCTGTATTTTTCTTAAACCCTTTGCTGCTGAAACTGGCAGAGATCCATCTCCCCTTGCTGAGGCTTTCAAAAAGAGATGCCTGCACCAAGGTTACTCACTGGGTTACTTTCAGTGAAGGGAAACAAGAACCTCCAGTGAGAGGATTCCTTCACTTCAACAAGAAGACCCTGTCTGGGACACCTCTCACCCCAAAAGATTGCAGGAAAATTTGAATTTGAAAAAATTGAAAAAAAAAAAAGATTGAAAATATTAAGCAAGCATCCCCAAAATATGGAACAAATGGTGTCAGAATGAAAAATAATACTAAAAAGAGCACTTAGGGAATACACTTCTCTAGAACCAACAGAAATTATGCTGGAAAATCCTTAGCTATTAGCTACACCCTGAACCCTATCAACAAGCCAACAGAATCCAGTTAATGACAGAAAATAATATATGAACGTGGTGTCCTATCCATTGGTAAGGCATTTTCACATTTTCAATGCTCTAGATCACCAAGATCTGCATAGTAGAAACCACATATGGTACATAAACCAAAAACGGGGCTTTAAGGAACACTGTACAAGCACAGGCTAGTAGGTGGTACCTGGAATGTACAGGGCAAAAATGCACTGAAGGGAAGTGTAGAAACCAAAATCAAAGGGTGGAAGCAAATGTCTCTGAGCAGATCATAAACCCAAAAAAAGGAAGGGAAGGAATGAAAGAAAAAGGACAGTAAAGTTGAAATGGAAAGTGGGTGTGAAAGTGAGGAGCTACAGAGAGTTGAAGCTACTCTGAGGGGGAGGCAGGAAGACGGCTGAAACAAGCAGCCAGCATGGAGCAGAGAGAAGCCACCCACAACTCCAGGAAAGGTCTTTCAGTATCTGAAGGACAGTGCTTTGGCTCTTGCTACTGCTGTTTCAGCTGCTGGCTACTGGCTGGAGCCTCCAGCAAGCTGCTGCTTCCACCTGGCTTTGGGGAAGCCCTCAATGATAGATGCTGCATCTCCAGAGGAAGTACCAGAGACCACCAGGTGACCATAAGGTCTGTGATGATAAATTCACGTACTCTGCACAAGTTCACACTGTCAGGGGAAGATGTGACAACTGTGTATTTGTATCATGTAAGAGTTGCTTTTAGTATCTGCTTCAAGATTTTCCTTCTTTTTTCTCTTCCTTTCTTGTAACTAGGAATCTGTTCAGCAGCCTAAATCCGCTGTTCCTCAGAAGCTCTGCCTGGCTCATGCATGAAGGAAAGGGGCCAAAGATGGCCTTGTGCCATCGCTGGTCTGCTGGGGACTTGCTTAGCGTTCCATGTGCGCTGGCCTC
>NW_010331047.1:0-9649 GCF_000700745.2 Antrostomus carolinensis | reverse complement strand
CTCTAGCCAGGGTCAACCCACCACAGTTGTAAAGGCAATACTATGCAGAGATGAGAAAGTCATAGTAAGTGTGGGTTTATACAAATGGCAAAGCTGACGTTCTGGGTGAGGAGACATACCAGACTGGCATACTCTTTAAGACAGATGTTTGGGGTTCATTTTACATCAAACAATTAAGACGTGCCTTAGAGAAATTAGTGCTGCCCTTGTAGCTGTAACTCACACTGATGGAACAGTTGCAGTTCATGTGCTCAATAGAAGTCCTTTACACAGTATTTTAAACATTATTGATCTTAGATGTTGCTGGCAGTTGCATTATTTCTTTTATATTGATTAAGAAATTTAATCAAATGGATTTTTTTATGGCTTCAAACAGTCTAAATGAGTCATACGCTGCATCTTTAACATACTATTTCAACAAATATGTATTCTCTTGTGTTAGGGCTATAGAAGGGTATTCTTGTTTTCATTTCTGTTATGCACTGTTGAAGAAAGCAGCACATGAAAATTCACGCAAGTGTGTGAAAGTTGGGTTTTTTTGCATCGCTTCACCAAATTTTATTCTCCTGATACTGGTGATTAATGAACAACAGAGGAGAATTCCCTGTGACAAATCTATGCTGCAATTTAATAAAAAAAATATTTTTAAAAAATTAAATTTATTAAAAAAAATATGCTGCACCTCAGCATCTACCCTTTAGTTTAGAAAAGTTATCTGGAATGTTATGGGAAACTAGCAAGGCTGACATAGACTAACTAAAATAAGACTGCTTAGGGTCCATCTTATTTCCATGTAGGTGTATATTTGTATTTCTATATATTTATATATACACAAACTTATATATACTTTTACATACATAATAAAATAGTGAGACTTTTTAAATTTGATGCTATTAACTTGAAATATCTGTTTAGTTTGCAGGGTAGAATTATTTCTGCTGATGTTAATGACTGGGGAAGTAGACAGAAATAGAGTTCTGAGATTTTAAGGTGACGTGAACTCCCACTCCAGTCCATCATCAAATGTGCCTACAAATATATTGCTGTGTCTGTTTAAACAGATAGAACATTATTTGTGTACTGGTTTTGTAGGGGCTGAAAGTACTGCTTTTGTCTGATTACTTTTTTTACCTGTCCCTGGTAGAATATTCACTTTGAAAGAGAGTTTGGTATACTCTACCAAATTTGCAGATCCAGATATTACCTTGTGTCTTCAGGCTATGAAAGGCTAATGACAAAAAAGTCCTTGTAAACTTGTGTTAATGTAAGATATTAAGTCTTCTGCTTCTTAAATGGGTATACTTTGACACTTTAATTAACTGCTTGTTAATTCTAGATTTGCACATTGTTCTGTGCAGAGGCTTTAAATAGGATATGCCCATGCCAAGACTATATTAAATGACATACTTTAGCAGTAAATGGATTCCTACTTTGCTTTATGCATCCCATATATCATTTGACTTCTGATTCAAAACACACAAGACATGTATTCCGGGTTTCATGTACTGTAAATAAATGTAAAACATGATCCTTACACAAAAGTTCTACAAAGTAATAAGCACCAGGAAGGCTAAGAAGCTAAATAGTACTTGGAAGACTGTAATTAATATTAATCTCTTACATGCCAGAAGAAATGATTAAACTACTCCACCTCTTTTGCTTGATATGCAAATATGGCTGGCAACACTGTATGATAAACACACTACTATAGCAGTCACTGGTTGAATTTTAAATATCCTATATAGCAAGAGGGGAAGAATTTAAGAAAGAGTGCACAGTGAAAGAATTTCAGCAGCTTAAAGCCTGTCAGTGTTCTGTTTTCATTGGTAGTAGGAAAAGAAAGGACAGAAATTATACAATTTTTTATATGAATTGATTCAAGTAGAAAACTCACCTCTGGTACACTTTACCACACAGTCTACTGCCTGCTGAGGAGTTAATTCTTTGAATGTTCCGATTGCTGTAGAATCAGCTCAAATTCAGAATTTTTTTGTAATCAGATGCTCTGCTTCCATGTTTGAAGTCAGGATTTACACTTCAGTCCAGGTCTTTCTAGATCAAGGCTTTGTAAGATACTTCTTCCTCTGCTCTTGAGTTTCTTATTTGGCCAACTGATTTCCTCCTGGTTTCAAATTCAGAATCATCTGAGACAAAGAAGAGATCAATCTACCCATTGCAGTCCTGATTCGAACCCTGGTTAAAAGAGAAAAACTTCTGCAATAGTATTTTTTTTCTAACTGTGAGAAAGACACAGAAATTAATTCAATTTGATTTTTAAACAAGATCAAGTTTCTCACTAGACATACATACTGACTAATAAGATTTATTTGTAATGAAACATAAATATGTTAAGCAATTGTAGAACTTCATAATGACCATGCATACTCTCTGTCAATTTTTAAGTGTCAGCATTGCAATAAATTTAACAAGATTAATGCAATTTACTTCGCTTCCTAGGTAGATGAGAAATTGTGTTTTGTTCCGACATGAAGCTCTTAATTTTTCTGACAGCTTTTTGGATTCATTATTTCAGTTACATCCTTACGTTTTAGTCTTTGGTTTAAGTCTTTGCAACTTTTGCTAGGTATTGCAGAAGATTACCAAAGCCTTAACTTTGATGGTCTGTGAATGACAATGAAATATATGTCAATAGAATGCAATGTCAGAACTTCTGACATTGTCAATCTAACTGATACTCTAACTAACTTAAGGGAAAACTTTTCCAACACAGGAGAGAACCAGGAAGATGACAAATCACCTATAATTTTTAATTATTCATTTTATTCACAGAACAGCACTTTATATGCAAAGGCTAGATATCATCATTGACTTAACTCTCCTTTTATTTTTCAGTAAGTAGTAATGAATTGAGGGATGTTTCTGCCACTTTTTTTTTTTTTTCTCCTCTTCAATGTCTTTGTTTAGAATTTTTTTTCTTTTTCTTTGAGTCAACTGAGTGAGATGAAGCCTGTCTAACCCATCTACTTATGTGGTCTGGACATTGTTGTTTCCTCTGTTCCAACTGGGGTTTTTTTGCTGTTTTGTTTTAGGTTGGGCTTTTTGAGCGTTGTGATATAACCATACCGATAAGGATAAGTGGTTGATTTTCCTGATACAATACAGAGTAAAAGAAGTAGAAATGAAACAAAATTACAAGAAAAGCACAGCAGAGAGAGTCTGGCTGTTATGATTACATATAGAGCTATGATGCCAGCTGTGTCTTTTGAATGACATTGTCAGGCAAACTTCTGGAAAAAAAATTACTTGATTTTTAAGGGCAAAGTCTCAGGTGCTGAAAAATTTCATACTGTCTTAGTGATGTAATAATCCTTCCCAAGGGGGGGGCAGGGGCAGGGAGGGAAATCCACCAGCCTATAAAATTAATAACCTGACAACAACAGATGAGATTTGTTTCCTGGTTTTTATTTCATTCCTAGTAGTTGTGTATTACCGGCCTGATCAGTATGCAGTTTTCTGGAAAATGTTGAAAAATTGAAAGACAAAACAGTATATTCATTTCTCTTCACCTTTTATGGATTTTCTATTTGTTATTCCAGGCAAACTTTTCAAAACCGAGAACCTCTGCTTAGCTGCCTATGAAAGGACTGAGTTGAGCTAGTTTCCCTTCATGCTTATTTCTTAACTCTCTTTTCTTGGCTTAAAGTGTTGGAACAGCCATGCCATGTTCTGTTATTCCTAAAAAGACATGGTCAGACTGACTGGATAGATGTGAGAAGATTCCCTAGTACTTGCCCAGCCTTTTCCAGTCATAGCAACCAACATCTCAAGAATTAGTTTTATTGCTGATGCTGCATGGTTTTATCCGCATTTTAGCATTTCTGCTGCATTTGCAGTGTCAAGATCCAGTGTGGTTCAGAAACAGAGGAGAGTGTGTTTCAATGGCGGCTAGATGTTTTTTCCACAAATCACAAGATGGTCCACAGGAAACTTGGGGATTGAATCCTGACTCTCATTGCTTGGGTTCCAGAGGGGTCTGGTGCTGGTTCAAATCACATGCTGTCTTAAATCTGATGATCTGTTGACAGATTAGGAATGCATCATGAATTTATACTTCTAAGCTAGGAAGAATGTACCACCAACCAAACAATGTGTGTTTTTTGGTTTGGGTTTTGGGATTTTTTTTTTCCTCCTGTGAATCTACCTAGAATAAAGATCTCCCAAAGGCAGATGGAAAATCAGTGATGACTGAATTCTAATTAAGAACCTAGCTGCCTCACCAGTGAGTATAAAGAAGATGCAAGTTCTGAATACATTTTAAAATAATTATTCTTTCCTCTTTCATTTTTCCTTCACATCACACTGTTGCCTAATTTGAAAGAAGTGGCATTTCTAACAAAATCCCTGTGGAAGGCAAATTTCTTCTATCATCCTGACCAAGTTTTTCACATATGCTGTTGAAAAATATTGGCCAGGATTTTCTTTTCACTTTTCTGTCTAGCTTCCTGAGCAATAACCTATACTATCTGGCAATAAAATTTCTCCAGCATATTTCAGTAATCATATGAGGGTTTTTCCATTATTTCTGGTCTCACTAGGACTTAAGTTAACCAATGCAATTAATATTTTTTTCCATTAATGTTCAAAGGCCTTTCTTCATTTCTTACAGGAGTTTTCAACCTCAAATCTTTATCCCAAAGTTACCAATCAAAACACGTGGTATGAAAAATGTGAAATTCTAGTTGTTAATATGGAATTGTCTGTTATGTTAAAGCCCTGGTTTCTTCCTACGCAGGTTTCCTCCTGGTTGATAGATGGGATCATCTCTATGCTTTGGGAGTAATTCCCATTTTAAAACCAGCCTATTGTCCCAAAAATGCTTGACTGATATCTAACTCCATTCCTCTTGACATTTTTCTGTGCTGTTGATAGGCTACAGCTTTTTTTGTCATTAAGAGCTTTGTACAGGGCCTCCTATGTGGGGGGTGAGGGGGTTTGTGGGTTTTGTTGCTTTGCACTTTTTTTGTGTTTGTGTTTCTGTGTGTCATTCATTTCTTTGTGTTTATCTCCATTTGTCTACCTGACTGTGCATTCAGCTGTCCCAGTTTCTGTAAGACTGATTTTCCTGAAAAGCTTTCTGCGAAATACATTGTCAAATATTTCCTACTCTCTGATTATCCCTGAGAGATTCCTTCTGTGTTCATGCCATTTGCATAAATTTTGCTTGGTTTATTTTTTCATATTTGGGACTGTTAAAAGTGTTGAAAGTATAATTTTATAACAATATTTCTGGCTTTGAACATAAGCCTTGCAAGTATTTGTTGGTGGCGATAGCATTAAAATCTCCACAGAGACAAAGGAATAACCCTATTCCTTTGCTGTGCAGAGTGATAGATGGTAGATATGTGTCACAACTTTTTTATCCAAGAAACACTTAATCTGTTATGAGGCTTTATGTACTTTGCTTAGTGAAGAAAATGTGTATATTTGGTATGGTTTAACTTCACTCTGAACTAATTTTGGGGGTTATTATTAAGCAGAGGTATTATCAAAGGATGGGAATGGAAGGACTTGAAGAATTAGAGATTGTATTTAGCTTTTCTATTGGTTTATATATTTATTTTTATAGATTTTTATATATGTATTTGTATCTGCTACAAATAGGGACATTACATCTGAAGTACAGAGGCGTAGCCCTTTTAAAATAAATCTTTATTTTGGAATCATTGCTGGCGTACAAAGGAAGAAATCATACTCTTATAAAGGCATTTTCTACATTATATTGACACAGTTGCATTCACAATATGGACTTTTATTATTTCATCATCTTTGAGTAAGAAAAAAAAATCACAAATAGAATTTTTAATTTAAAAAAATCTGAGAGGCTAATCCCATAAAAACCTTATATGAAGTAGCATGTTGCATGCTTACATATGTATCTGCAATTTTACAGCAGACAGAAAAGATAAAAACAATCTGGAAGGTCACACTTGAATTTCAGAGTATTTGCAACAATCATTTTCCATTTTGATATTTTTCAATATTTTTAATCAACATTTCCATGAGTTGAAAACTTATTTCATGTGAACAAAAGTATGAAATCACCACTTCATTTTCAGTTTTTACAAATATTGTATATTTGATATCACAGATCCTTTTTCTCTCAAAACTTACTGGAAATGAAATTAAGTCTAGTTTTATAGTTTATAGCATGTCAGGAAAATTTTAGGGAACATTTAAAATTTGAAAGAGGACTCCCTTTAGAGTTTCTCCCTGTTTTCAATATTTTTATTAATCCCACTTGGCGATTACTGGAGCAATATGAACAGTTTAATTCTGGCTTTAGAGAATTCTTCCCTGGATTTTTTTTTGTGTGTGTGTGATAAACTCATGATATTTGGACAAGAATAACATGAATAGAGTTTAATTTTCATATACAAACTAAGACAGAATGGATTTGATGTGTTCATTTATTTTAATATTTAGTAATATTTTCATTTGGTTTTTGCCAAGGCCTAAGATTAACTGACCATCTGTCTATGTTACTACAAAGCAGTATCTGCTACTCATTATTGGCAGTTAATTTTGTGGCAGAAATTCAGAGAATGTGGTTTGGTGTTCTGATTTATTCAATGACATTCACAGAAATCTAGCAAATCCAATCAGAGAATTAAAGGATACTTAGCAGAAGAAAAGTGTCATGAAAGATATTCACAACTGCCACTCTTTAAAAATATGGCAATGGTGTGCTTCCATGTCATACCACTTGGCCAGATTTACTCTGAATATCTCAATCTTTTATTAGATATTTCAGCACAAAGATGTAGCAGCACTGGGCACAAGTCTAGAATATTTATGTATGTGTGGGAGATCTTGTGTCTGCGCAGTGCACTAAGAATATAAAGAGACTCTACTCCCATGCATTACGTACTATGGACTCACATCCATTTTTACATTATGTCATAAAGTCATAAATATGTCATAAAATATGCCATAAAATTGTGCTTAGAAGCAAAATGATAACCGGAGATAATCAGCTTTTCTCTATTTAACTTCCCAAAACTGACAAGTTATTTAAATTCTTCTGTTTCCCTGTAAGGTTTCTGGAATATTTATAGATGGAAAAACACATCCATTCCAACAGAATCCACTATTTGAATTTTACTACTATTGCAGTTTGTGCAACTTCTTAAAATCTTCCTTCTGGTGTTTCTCATTTCATTTTGTTGGTGTACTTAGATGAGCTGCATATGTCCTTATCAGGGCAATTTTCATCCTGATAATTAAAATTATGATCTTATGTCCAACAAAGTTCTTCACAAAGCTGCTGCCAGTAATTGATCCTTGATCTTTTTTTTTTGTCCTTTATATGTTAGTTCCCCCATCTTTTTTTTGCCATTACTTTGGATTTTAAAGTGAACTCAGAACTAGCATATAACATCTGTACTTCTTCCTGCCTGACACAAGAATTTTTGCAGTGCATAATTCTTCTTCAGGGAAATGAGTAAGGGTTGCTTCTGCTGTTCTTTTGTGTTAAACAGCATGCCAAGTTGTAGTATTTGGAGCTGCCTATTTCTAATGAAATGGCATCCTTAGAGCAGCTGAAGGTAGGCTGTGCTGCAGATTGTGGTGTATATTTAAGAATACTTGTGTTAACTTTAAAAATAATAACACAAAGACGAGAAGCATCTATGTGACTCCACTTAGCCTAATTTTCTCTTGGGAAGACTGTTATTTTCTGAGCAAGACAGTATAATTTTTGCTGCTGAGTATTTCATTCTCCTAATATGCAGGGATATGCTTTCCAGTTGCTTGCACGGTTGTTCTCAGTGTTACCACTCTTCTCTGGGGTGTAAACCAGTTAACATTAATATCCAAAGCTGTCATAGTTAGACTGCTTTTTGTACACTCATGCTAGACTAGTACAGCTTGGGTAGATGCTTTAAATTGACAGAGCAGCAGATGGATCCTAATACTGCAAGTTCTAGGAAAGGATTTCCCCTTGGGACAAATAGGACAACTACTATACATTGGCAGAGGGCCTCTATGTGATATCTTTGTGCTTTGCTTATTTTCATATTAGGCTTTTATTGTTTTCCTGTGCATAAAAGGGCATTAGAAACACTTTGAGTACCTTTTCTGTAGTGTTTGGACAATTCCTTAAGCTTTTCTGTACACACTGCAGAAGAATACCATAAAAAATATGCAAAACCATGCTGAAGTAGCTATGTTACCCTTTGGTTGTATCTCTGCATGTGCTGTGTAGACATAGAGGCTTGCTCAAGGATCTCTACCATGTTTCTCTGTAGTACTGTATCCATAGTCCACTGTCCATTTGTCTGTGAGTTATTATAAAGCATCTTAGATTTATCAATAATTGATCTTCCTAATTATACATAAAAACTAATTTTAAAAGGCTTATTGGCATCAGCAAAGATTGGTTGCAGAATTAAAGTTTATTGCAAACTTAGTTATATAACTAAGTGTAGAAATGAGAAAACAAAGAATATAATCAGAAAAGCAAATATATTCAGGAATTTAAACAAAAATATTTACATGTCCCTGAAAGAAAAGCACCTGTTCTGTTTCCTTTTAAAATACTGCCTTAAATCCAAGAGAAGATAATTTTATTATCAGGAAATGTGCACACAATGTATATACCAGAAATAGTGTTTTAGTATTTATCATAATTTAGATTTAATTTTTTTAGATGTATTATTTTCTCACTGAAAGAGAATATTGATACATGTATTGAGAACACCTATTAACTTGGTTCTCATCCTTTTTCAGTTAAAACATGGTAAGATTAGAAAGATTGCATGAGACAGAGAGAGAAAATAGACACACACATGTTGGAAAGTCACAAATCAGTGAATGGTTTAGGAGGAAAGGCTACCTGGTTTTTGTTTGGTTTTATTTTTGTCTGAATCTAAACTGCCAACATTATGCTGATTGGTAGTTACTTTAATCCAATGGCAGGAGATATTTATTTCTGGAGTGTATAAAAAATACATACTCAAATTCTTTAAAGATGCTCACAATGAAAAAGGGGGTACTTGTGCAGATGAGTAATCCCATTTTTAGACATAACTTCTAGTTTTGTTGCAGCAGAAGGGTACACATCTCTACGCTCAGAAGTAAAGATTTGTACCCAGATAACATCCTCATATCGGGTCTATTTCTCTGTACAAAATGATATTTCTGTAGGAAGATTATAGCCCAATGTAAATGCTGAAAATTGGAGTTGACAGAAAATGTAGTTTGAGACATTTTAAGTGTTGGACTGTATTACAAAATGCTAAAACAATTTATTGATAATCTTTTTAAGGAGTAATTTTTAATTTTAATTCAAATTATTTTGAATGTATACTTGCAGTATGCACATTTAAAATTATTTGTTATTCCTTCATAAAAAAATCAGTTGCAAAATCACCAACACTAAAAACTTTTCAGTAATTTGTTTTAGCTCTTTCAAATTATCTAATAAGTAAAGTTGAAAAGTCTGTGGTTAGGAAGCGAAAATATGTCTATTTGATTTATGTAATTAATCAACTATTAATTTAGGTCCACATCTTACAAACTTTTTTTTTTTTTTTTTTTTTTCCCACGTAGAGCGATATTAAAAGGTCTTATGTGTATACAGTTTCTGGAATTTTGATGCACCATTTAATGAAGTGCTTAAATGCATGTG
>NW_010331046.1:28433-35208 GCF_000700745.2 Antrostomus carolinensis | reverse complement strand
TTGGATCAGGCTTCAGCATGATTTCTTAGGTAAGATAAATGAAGTGAAGAAAAAGCATTATATGCATTGCAACACTTCAGCAGTGTTTCTGAAACACCGTGACATGACATCTGATGTTCTAAAGTGGTTTTTAACTCTTTCAGTGTAACTTTGCCTTAGGATAAAACATCCTTTTAACAGCCTGTGTGAGGAAATCTGGAATGGTCTGTAGATGTGCCTGTAGGCTATGTGCTCTCTGTCACCTGCTGTATTGCCCTGACTTTGAGAAACCTTTACTTCTTCACACTTTAAGGATTAGAACATTTCGCTCTCTCTTTGCCCACTAAGGAAAGCTGACTAGCCTTATTCTGATGTCCTTGGTTTTAAAGAGCCTTTCTTTGACAGTTCCCTTGTTCTCAGATTATTGTGAGGAGATACAAAATAAAAGGCAGTATCAATAATAATAAAACCAAAACCAAAACCATGTTTTGCTTTGGTCAGATTAAATTGCACTACCTTTTTCCTTGGCACTGCCTTAGGTTTGAAACCAATACTGATAAAATTATTTACTCTCCCAGGCCAACTCTGATGGCACTACGATGTATCCCTGCTGAGCTCTCTACATGTCAACTAAAATAAATGTAAAATTAGTAAGGTTTATCACTTCTGCAAAAAATGATTTTTCAGATATTGATCTCTTCTAACAGTTGTTATGTACTTGTAGCCTGTAACTAACCTGATTAATCAAAATTAGCATGTCATTTATTAGTATGTTTCTAAAGACAGCACTGTTTTGTCATAATATTCTTTTACTTATTCATTAAGGAGCTGTTCCAAAAATAACTAACACTGGCTTAATTGTGATCCCAGAGAAGTCAGGAGAGCCTTGCGAACTGTTTCCAACCCCCCCCCCCCACTTTATTATTAAAGACTGAGTATAAGATTCCCATTTAATATTTGAAGTAGGGTAGCAAATACAGTCTTCACAAGTGTAAATGTGTGCATATATAAATACATCCATACACATATATGTGCATGTGTATATACACAGAAGGTCATTTTATATACAAAACAGAGAGGGAGAGGGAGAGAGAGATAGATATAAAATAATTCTCCATCTTTTAAGACTGTCACAGATTATCTGAGTTAGTTTGCAACAAATTAAATACCAAAAAGAGAAATATAGGAGCAAGCCCTACTCTCTTTCAGAAGGATTCCATACATAAGCCACCTTCCCCAGAGAATCAGGTTGGGAAACTCTATTAATTGATTCCTTGTTTTTGTAGCATCTAACATAACAAAGTATAGGTTGCTACAGTAGCCTTTTAGTACTGTTGTGGTACATAAACTATGATTTCTCTGTATATTAATCTGCCGAGTTCCTACTTTTATATCTTTTTTTTTTGTGATGCAATCTTATTTACTTGTTCTGATATATCTACCTAAAAAAACCCCAAAACCTCAGTTAAATTAAAAATTCCTCAGAATGTGAGATGCTTGCCTTTTACTGTAATTTAATGCATAAAAAAAGAATTGCTTCCAAAAAATCCTGTGAAATTTCTGATTTTAGGCATAAAAACATAGCTAATTTCAGCTGGATCAATTTCACTCAAACAAAACAGAAGTCACAGAAAGAAAAGCTTGTTATGAAACCAGCATTTCACAAAAGTGCTGTGCTCTTCCTTCTCTAGAGTTATTTTTTCTGTTGAAAAACAGTAAAGTGAAAATCTACTTTCAAAGCTCTTTTTTTAAGAGAAAATTCTACTAGATCCTAGTAGTGATTCATGCAATGTGAATGATTTTACTGCAATTTCTCTAAAATCTTGTATAACCTCATGTTGATGTGTTTACTCACCCACAGAGCCCTAGCCCCTAAAGTGATGTCATTTGCTAGACATTTCCTCCAAACCATTAACACGCTAGTGTGCAAATGACCAAAGGGGAAATGGAAGACTGAGATTGCAGAGAAGAAAAAGAGAGAGAAATCTGAGGAGGACTGAGTGATAATTTAATTTCACGTCTTCATTACTCAGGAATGACCTCCTTAACCAGAAAAATGCAGAGGAGTAAACTCCTGCAATGTCAATTTAGTAATCATCTGCACAACCCATTATTATTTAACAGCTGTCAAACTGGAGTACCATACCTTTAATGTGACAAAGACATTTTATCTAGAGGTGCCATTGGACCACCAGAGATATGAGTTACACACAGCTGAGCTTTGCAAACCATAGATTTGCCTGGTGAATTGTTTTCTATGTAATAATTGGTAGAAAATTCTTTGAGGACAGATGGAAAGAAAGGGAGTTGAGCAGAGCTTAACTTGACTTGCAAAATCTATCTCTAAATCTTCTCATTCAGAAAAGCTAGACTTTCAATAACATATTAAATTTTGAAGATACATCTAAAACTCCGAAAACAGCCCAGCAATTTAGAAGTTCAATTTTGATTTTCAATGTTTTCCATCCCTATCAGCCCTAAACACATCAGCTATAAACATGGGTCATAATACCACTAAAATCAGCAGGACTGAAGCATGTCTGAAAGTGCTATAGTTGGACGTTGATTCTAGATCTCAGCTCCCTAATGTGTAAAGATGTTTATATCTAGTTCTCCCATTACCTGACTGGAGACATAGGAACAAGGCATTAAATTCAGCTGTGAAAATGATCATTTTCAGTGTTTGGAGAGGTCTGGGTTCTGATCTAAGTTGAAATGCAGATTTCCTTGCATACCTGCCAACACTAATAATGCTACCCCTTCAGGAGCTCTCCATTCCAGGTACTATGGTTGTGCTTACAAAAATTATTCATACCTGTGTAAGTATTTCACATATTGGAAGCATTTTACAAACACTTACTGAGTAAGAATCATAGAGTCAGCCTTGTAAGGTTTATCATCTTCATTTTAAAGCAGTAGAGCTGAAATGACTTGCTTAAGGCCATGACATAATTTGGTGGGCAGCACTAGGATTACAGCACAGGCTTTCATACCTCACACCTCATTACTGCACATCGTTCTGTCTCTCAGGTTGAGAAACTGGGAAAGTTTTGGTAATAGATTTCTCTTGTACTTCTTCATATTGCCATGGTTTAGATGAGATATCAAAATGAAAGCTGGTCCACACTGTGTGAGCACTATTGATCCCAGTTCACTCTTCAGCAGAGTTTGAACCCAGCTCCACTTTTTCCCCTTCTCAGGGCTATCTCCTTTGTCTCAGCAATAACTATACTTGTATGGTTGTCACTATACCAGGGGTTGATGAAGACCTTCGGGATTCTTATGGATGAGAGATGCTATGTAAATATAAAAATAATACCCATTCTTTATTATGATCCCCTTTCACTCTGGACTCTTTCATAATGCTATTACTCTTATGATTATTATTATTATTATTAGTGTTTCCCTGAACATTTCCCTTTGTAACAAATTCTGCTCTGTCAAATAAAGTGCTTGCTAAATGGACCTATCCTTACAGCAAGACAAAGCAGAAGTAAATCCATCCTGCCGCTGCTATTAATATGCTATTAAAAGATCTATTTGAAAAAATGTTACCTGTTTGCTGCAAATCTCCACAAAGAAACAAAAAATATTTGCAGAATCAAACATGTAGGAGATGCACCTGTGTTGTTAATTCCCAAGCAGTCAAATTGCTCAGTAATAAAGTGTTTCTGTAATGTAGCTTTTTTTTTTTAAAAAAAAAAGGTGATTTTGAACAAATGCGTTTTCATTATGTCTGAATTTCATTTAATGTGTTTTTACAATACATGTTTGTGGTGTATCATTCCAGAAAGAAAGCAAGCTCCATTTGAAATCACATTTGATTGTAAGAGTGCACCCTCATACATATCTAATAAACAAATAAACAAATCAGTTTGATCTGTTATGCAGATAACACTGATATGTAAAATATCTTCAGGAACTAAAAATGCATTTTTTGTGCGGAAGTTTTCCTTGTAGAATGAACACTGAATTTATGTGAACTGTATACAGCACTGAAACTCTTTTATGTAGCCTGTTTCCCTGGCTGATAGCTAAAAGAGGTTAGGCTGAATCTCAGTGGATCAATTAACAGAGGGACCTGTCCTTCAACAGAAGAAGATCTATTTCAGGATTTGCATATCACTGAAAAAAATTACAAAGCTGAGATAAATACAAGCCCGATAATAACTCACTGCAGGCTTGGCTTCATTCCTAGATTTCCTTGGCTGTTTGTCCTAATAAAGTGTCTCCATGGCACTTAGGGCAGGAAGGTTATTAGTAGCTGTCAATCAAAAGAAGGAGTATGCATCGGCAGGAGGAGGAAGAGAAGAGAGGTGACATTCATTCTCTTTTCTCACTTATATTGGGTATAAAAGTCATTCAGAGCAAGTGGTTAAAAAGGGACAGGTCCCTCTTCATCCCCCATGGAAAAAGAGAAGAAAGAGGGGAAAAAAGAACCCCAAACCCTGCCTTGGTTACCAACAATTTAATAATAAAATTGAATACATCAATCAGTTCCCTATATCTTATTACTGCTGGGATGTTTATTAATATGAAGGAATATGAAGGACATATACAACAAGAGCAGAATAAAGCCTCCTGACAAAACACTTCTGACTGATATATTAATATAAACAAATGGTAACTTTAAACAGCTCCAATTTAAGATAAAACTTTAGTGCTGTATTGAGAAGAGATGCATTTCAGCTTTAAGCTAACATGGTTCTGGGAGTGAACACCTTTTTAAAAGCTAGTAACAACACAGTATAAGTATTTCTTATCTCATTTAAATCAGATACAGTGATTTTAACTTTACTGAGTTGATACTCAGAACTGATCTATACACCAATTAATTAATACTTTAAAGGTCTTTAATTTACTGTACCACTTTCTTAATTAAAGTATATCTGCTGCTAGAGCACATCATCTCTATATATGCATATTTTCATAAGTAACAGAGTCCATAGAGTGCTAATTGATATCCTGGTCTCCAGACAATACTTTACTAAATGAAATGACAATTATAACCAATTAAAATTCACTTTACATACCACTTCACCTATTTTGTATGTATTATGCATGAAGACAGAGAGTACATTGCCTCACTGCTCAGGGTTTGTGTGCGTCTGTGCAACTGATGGACAGCTTCAAGGTATTCCTTTTAGCAAGGTTTTTACCAAGGGTCATTCTCTGGGCTCATCTAAAACCTATACTTTGCTGCTACATAGATACATCAGTTAATAAAAGCTATTAATTGCTTTGTGAGGATTTTATTATTATTATTATTATTTCCTTTGACAAATGTGCGTCAAGTTCGCACTTACACCTTCATCTTGCTATGAAAAAAGGTTTTTAAAATAGCACAGTGCCTAATTAGAAAAGCTAAACTTCTACTCTCAGACACATTGTATGCAACATATAAATGGCACAGTGCTGCACACCTACTGAGGAGAGTGTGGGAGTAACGCAGAGGAATGAAGTCACTGGGAGATGAGAGTGTTTGGAACAGGCACCTCAGGCTTCAGAGCACTCAGCTGAAAAGAGACACTATACATTTATTGCAAGAAGAAGAGCTGCTCCTAGTTTTCCTGCTCACTGTTTCCCTGGTCTTGGTTTTGCAACCTGCCACTGCAGAGCAGGGGCTGTCTCAGCTGAGGCTGTCACTCTCTGATCTGATTTTGTGCCCGTGGTGGGGAGCAGGTATTTCTCCACCGACTGTGATGGGACTTGCCCTTTGATGTGCACCTTCTGCAACAGGGGCAGGTCCCAGTAGTTCTGAGGTGTAACCTGCTGCATGGGGAGGTCTCGTAGACCTGCAGCTCTGGTGCAGTCTCCCTTTGTGAATCTGTCTCTGCAGCAAGCCAGCAGGATTCACTGCACTGGTTCCAATGCCAGGTAACCCTGGCACTTCTGGCAGCAAAGTGTAGACTAGCCCTTTGGGGTTTACTTAACAAAAAACTACAGAATTTGCATAAAAAGTGGTGAACAATATTAAAGCTTGTAAACCCCACAGGTTTCTTACCTCTCTATTCTTTACTTCACTTACTCCTTTGCATGGATATACTCAGGAGGACACGGGCTCTTGGTGTGATTAGGGGAAAAGCAAAATAAATTCAGACACAAACCTTAAAAAAGCAATTAATTCTAAACAGAGTATGCACTCTGAGGAGTTTAAAAAAAAAAAAAGTCTTCCATCCCTGCAGATCAGTCATGTAAGCCTATAGGGACTTCCCAGGCTGACTTGTGTTATCATCTCCCCCATCCAGCTGGCTGTGAGGAAACTTTGACATTTTCATGCAGGGCATGCCACCAACTAAAGAAACCTTTAACCTACCTTCTAAAATCTTCCTTGTTCACTCCATGAATCATTCTGAATGCTGGATGAGTTAAAAACCACAGAGCCAGATCATCTCCTCCGGTTATCATAAGCAGAGGAGAAGGCTTAAGGAACGGATGTGGGTCGTTCCCACACATTTTCTTGAAGACATATGTGATTGCTATCCTGTCACAAGGATGCTTTTTGTTTTCTGAGAGGGAGGCCAAGAAACCTTTTAAACATGTTGATTATTCCTATAAAAAGACAGCTACCCTGTGACTATCAGCTTCAACCAAAGACTCCTCGATAGCATGGATCCAGGAGCTATACACCTGGGATATGTTTTCCAAGTAAGTCCCTCAAGGCCAAGGAGCTGACATACTTTTCTCTGTCTTTCTCATCTCTCTTTACCAAATCCACCTCACTCATCTTTGAATTACCATAACCTCATATCAATTTTCTCCCACGACATATGTCCCATGGGAGACAGGGACAGGC
>NW_010331046.1:0-28381 GCF_000700745.2 Antrostomus carolinensis | reverse complement strand
CAGCCAGGGCGAGTTCATTCATGGAGAATGATCATTCTGGATGCAAGTTTTGAGAGAAGAACCTGAAATAAGACATCAGCAGACAAAGCTTGTACCAAGGGTTTTGGTGTGTTGGGGCTCTTTTGGACAGGGGAAGGTTTGGGGGTTTTTTTGTTTGTTTGTTTGTTTGTTTATATTTTTTGGTTTTTGCGGGTCTTTTTTTATGCTTATCTATGAAATTAAAAATAACTGCAATCAGTGTACTGACATTATGTTGAACTATACTTTTTAGTTACAGATTCTCTAGTGGGAAGGCTAAAATCAGCAGAAGTGCAAAATATGGATGTAAGTGCTTTTCACAATAACAGTTTTTTGACATTAGGACATACATAAGAGTATATGTAATAGGTGACATTTAAGAGTTGAGGCACATTGTCTTCATACTGAATGTTTGATGAATTCTCTGCCAGTATTTGTTTTCATTCTTGTGACAGATTAAAATAAAGTTGCAAGCAATAAGCAACTGCTTCACATTTTAATATATAATACCAATTCATAACACGTCTAAGTTACAATTGTACACAATAGAGGGGTGAGTGCATCTGCCACTAGTTTTACTTTGATTTAGTATTTTATGAAATGCCCTCAGAGTTTTTTAGATGAATAAAGGATTAGTGGAGTTTCTGGAAATTAAAATAAAATATGCAGTTTACTAGCATCTGAGTGTGTCTAGACTGGTATCTCTTCATTGAAACTCTGGTATTCTTATTCCAGCTGTGGAGGCAGCCTATTGACTGCAAGAGTAGCAAGATCAAATCTCAGCTTCTTTTTTCTACTACTAGGGCTGATTTAGGTATGGTATTAGTAAATAAATTGTTTTCATGTGTTCAGAATCAAATAAAAAATCAGGTTTAAAAAAGATTCAGATTATAGATCTGGGTAGTTCAAAATATGTTATTCAGTATGGAGTACTGAAATATATGAAAGGTGCACTCAATTCACTGCATTTCTAGTTTGATTTTATGAAAACTGAAAATGTCTTTCATTTCCTCATTCTAAATAGAAAGAAGCTATTAATGTAAAAAATATAAACTGTTAAGGGATAATCAAACTACAAATATTCTTGTCAGACTTCTTTTTTTGTCATCCATTTAAACATAGTTTAGGAGAGGAACAATTTTTAAAAGTCTGTTTAAAGTAATTCTCTTGGAGACAGGAATCTTTCATTCAAAGAAAGGAGGAGGGGAAGACAAAAATGACAGCCAAGGGCTCAGGTTCTCATTTTAACACTGGCAAAAATGGGAATAACATTTCTGTTTCAGAATTACTCCAGACAGTCTTTTTACACCCAAGTATTTTCTTCCAAGGCATGTCCTTTTAGGTTTCTCCATCAAATAATAGAAATTTTCACATTTGTTTTGTTAATATTAAATGTAATGGTGATCTAGCCTGAAACATTAATGAGCATGAGATTTGTGTTTATTTATAGAGATAATTTCAGCTCTTATTTCTGAATTTCAAGAATATCTACTTTTTTTACAATTTGTTTCACATGAAATATGCTGGGCATTTCTCAGATGCAAAAATGATTCTTGTATAACTTTATTTTGAAATTACCAAGATTGATTTTTCATTAAGTGCTTTTTTGTTGAGTTGGTTTTTTTCATTTACAAAAGTTGTTTTGTGCAGTAAATGAAGTGCCAACACAGACAAATGTAACCAACATTAAGCTAGCCAATAGAATTCAACAAACTGCTCAGGTCATTAATATAATTTGTTTTGGCACTGTTACATTTCCTAGTGCTACTCTGAGTAGTTTGCTGGGCACATCAATTTGTTTTCAGCTATTGTGAAATTGGATATCCTGGCTTTCATCCAAAGCACCCTCTCAATTTGCATATCTTTGTTATCATTTCAGGTTCTCAGAACATACTGTGGACTATCACACCATCTGCACCAAGATCCTCACATCCAAACACAAATTAAAAATGAAACTGTAAAATTTGCAAGGAAACAATACAGACCTTTTATCTCATTCTCCCTCTGTTCATTTTCAAAAGAGAAACTTGCTTGTAGCCAAGCATAGCAAAAAAGGCTTTTATTAATTGGACTGGCATCAAGCATGCATACATAAAATTGTTTATTTTTTCCCTATAAAGGGGTTGCCTGACATAAAAGGGTCTTTGAAGATGACATTCAGATTTTGACATTTGCATGATATTGTATAAATATCAGAGGTAGGAGACTTTTCTGACAAACCAGATGGGTCAAAAAAAGCACTTCCAGGGGTAGATATTAGTCTTTTACTTAAAGGATATTAGCTTCTCCTCAAAGCTGTGAATTATTAGGCAGCAAAAACAAACATATTTTTCTGAAACCATGGCTTATTTAATTCTTTTCAATCCAAGTAAGCTGGGCTTGGGGAAAATATAAAATAATGTCATTACTTTTGAGGGGGGTTTTGTAATTCAATTAAGATCACAGAATATAATTGAATCTTGTCTTTTGAGTGCCACAGAGATTAAATCTTATTGCTGAATTTACTGCTTCTTGATGGAGCTAATCTCAATTTTAAGCACGGACTCTGAATGGTTTTTTTGAAATACAAAAAGGCATTTTAGGCCTTAATTCTTCAATAT
The DNA here is from genome assembly GCF_000700745.2 of Antrostomus carolinensis. Lineage (NCBI taxonomy): Eukaryota > Metazoa > Chordata > Aves > Caprimulgiformes > Caprimulgidae > Antrostomus > Antrostomus carolinensis. The sequence goes on along the minus strand of NW_010331046.1, from coordinate 25,763 downwards.
TGGAATTATGTAGAGAGAGATTCTTCCTTTTAGCTTCATTCTTGGATGAGCTTTGATAGGAACCAACAGCTTCAGTTTTTATCTAGGGTGGCAGAGGAGAGGGAGGAAAGAAACAATCTGCAAACCTGTAACAATTGTAGAGGCACTTAGCAGGGAGGTTTGCTGACTGTGTACTTCAGCAAAGATTTCAAATGAGGGAAGAGGGAACCTCCTCCTTTTGATCATGGGAAGGAATAGCACAAATCTGATTATAAATGTTGACCCTTTTTTATCAACAAAGAATCAGCTACTGTCAGCAAGTAGTGCGCAGGAACTAGTTGGTTTCATTGAGCAGGTTGGGAAAGTGACCTGAGCACCTTCTCTGAGCTTGCTGCTTTTGATTATAGGTTGCCATGCTGCTCAAAAAACTCCACAATGTGATCCTATAGTGAAAGGAAAAGAAATGAAAAGAGGAAGATGGGAAGGGAGCAGGGAGGAAGGAGAAGGAAGAGAGAGGAAGAGAGAAGGGAGGAAAGGAGGAAAAAAGGAACATCTTAAAACTCAACTTCCACTTAACATTTTCAGAGGGTCATTTCCATATAGTCTTAAAATTCTGACATGACTGATTGCTGGAAAAATAGGCAGATTCTCAGAAAAACATCAGCTTCTCAAAAACTCCTTTTCTCTCATCATTCTACTATTTGCATTGATATAACTCTTCCCCTCGAGTGAATGAGTCGCCTTCATCCAGACTGTTTGCTTGTGGCAAGAGAGGTCTGTGCTTAGGTATTTTACTTTGGAACACAACATTGCATTGGTCTCAAGAACAAGTTAAAACTGACCTGTCTTATATGTGCCTTTTTCTTTTCATCCCATCAATCTTACATCACCCTAAACATATGGCTAGGGACTTCTTCCTTCTCTGGCAGTTCCCAATGTCACCTTTAATTACATAACTCAGTAATGGCTTTTCTCTTCCTTACAATTCTAAATTGGTCACCTGTTTTCTCCCTCCCCCAGTCTTCTGTACCCATCCTTCAGCCACCGGCCTTGATGTCAGTGCAATATCCACTTTTACACATTCTTTTGTCTTTCAGACCCCTCACAAATTCCAGTCATGCTCCACACAATTCTTCCGTTTCCACATTTCATTAGATACACTGCTCCAAATTAATGATAGATACCTGGATAGTCACTGACTAAAGTAAAGCTGTCTCTTATTTCCTGCACTGATCTATAATCAACATTCCCTTTTGTGGCTGTCTTTCAGTCTGTTCAGATTTTTGCAGTGAAACTCATCCTGCAATAGCTGGTTCCTTTCAGAAAGGTTAGGTAAAAAAGCAATAATTAGCACACAGCTAGATTGATCTGATCTATGACTAGGACTGGTGAGAATTCTTCCATTTGCATGCCATCACTAATAGTGTGCAGTAGCAATAATGAGTACACAAGAGAATGTGACTTCTCTATCAGATGTAAGGCACCCAATATATTGTTAACTTAAGGAAATAGTAACAACTTTTATTCCTGATGATGGTGAAACCCACCTGCATATTCATCTATTGAGAACAGGATATAGGGATGCAGTATTTATGTATTCCTTAGAATTGGCTTTTTAGTCATTCAGAAAGTTCATGAAAGCAAAAGTGTTGCTGGGCTTCAAGTTAGGTCCATGGTATGCCAGAGGAAAGTAGATTTTCTCTGAGGCTGCTGAAACACTAAACTGGTAGGTGGGAAAACACAGTGGTTGGATTTTTTCCCAAAACTGAATGCCTTGGAAGCCTAGAGAAGAGGTCAGCTTCAGTCCAGCTCTAGGTTGCCCATCACACTCTAATGTTTAAGGCATTGTGATTTAACTGGCCAGTGACACACACAGAAAAGAAGTAGGCAGCAGCAGCACTTACTCCCAGTCTCAATAAACTGCTACTCATTTATATCTCACTTGGTTGGTGGACGATCTGCACAAACCTAAAGCAAGGTTTAAACCTGGGTGTCTGAGCCCATGGGAAGACTAAGCACTGCACCACCACACCCTGAGAGCATGTCATGCAATTCATCTGAAGCACTCTGTAATAATGGCTTATCCTAATGAAAACATGAGACTGGTTGGCGTCAGCTCATATTATTTGTCTTGTAAGTACCAGTTGCATGAGTTAAAACAGCCTGGGATTAATCGAAGCACTGCAGAACACTGTTTCAATACGCTTTTAGGTGTTTCATTCCTGATTAGAATTCTTTATTGGTGCTCCCTGTTTTCACATCCTCACCTCCTTCTCTGAAAATACACTTGGTCTTTGATTGTGCCCTGCTACTTCAAATAAACAGATCTCCATTATAAGGAGGTCAAACCACATATATTGGACAAATGCCAGTTCAGGAAATTACATTCTGCTTACCTAAATAACCCTTACAGTTTCAGCTGGGGTGGGTGGGGAGGGGAGGGGAAGTGTTCTTCACATTTGCTCAAGAACTGTAACGTAGAAGCAGTATAGCTAGTCGCAACTAAGCAAACTGGCTCAGGAGCTCATTTATCAGTGCTTATAATAAACTGCTTATGAATTGTTGTCAGACCAAGAACTGCAGTGAATAATTTAGAATAGTGAATATAGAACACACAAACATAAAAATCCAAAGTTTTTCAAAAGGTTTTTTGCTACAACTTATTCACTCAGGCCTAAGCCATATACTTTCTAACACTCTCAACCTAGGAAATTCTAAATTTATTCTATCCACTTAATATGAAGAATTTCATAGAACAACATCAAATACAGATTTGAAGTCTGAGATTAAAATGCAGCAAATATCATAGGATGTGATATGAGCACACATATTCAGACTGAAAAATACTTCCCCTTACATGTATTTCTCTGACTGCTTCTGAAGACATTTCTAGACCATCCGTTATACGTTAAAGGGAGTTTGTCCTAGGTTTATTAGAGTAACTTTTTGCTGTGCAAGGAGCAATCTGCTCAGATTTGGACCAGTTTACAAGTTACTAACAATTATTTTTCTTGAATAAGATTTGGTTACTAGAGCTTATTCCTGACAAAGCCCTTGAACTTCTTTGCATGGTGTCCTGCTAGTAGTAAGGACTGTTTGGATAGGATAGAAACTGAATAGGGATATAGGTCACACTGTGATCACCACTAAAATATTCTCTGTTTTCCCCATAATATTCCTTCATCTAAGGGAATGTGCAATGGGCTGGGAATCAGGGGATCATTAATTTTAGACTTACTTCTACTTTAGCAATGGTGTTACAGATTAAGTAATTTTTGAAGTAATGATTGAGTAATAATTTCTTTTATAAACTCTGCTTTCGGCTGCACTGGGAAATTGCACTATGAATAGAACTAGACCTACAGTACAATAACCCCAAATCTGAGACCACTGGGACTATCTTTCAGAATAGTTGCAAACTATTCAGAAAGGAGTTACAAACATAAGCATTTAGATCTTTTATCCACAAAATGGAACCATTCATTATTTCTAGATCTTCTTCATTCTTCACAATGGGTGAAACGCATAATAATCTACTAACATCATAGATACTGTTGTTGATAATTCATGTGTTGAGAGGGTTGAACATGTTTTGAACCTTCTTGAGAACCAATTCATAAATATATATATATATTTTTTTTTAAAGCAAACGATATATGTATATGTTTTCTTATGGACAAATCTGATGGTAGAATCTGGTGCACAGTTGTCAACTTGTAAATTTTTCCAGGGTTCCCTCAAAATACTGCATGCCATGAACTTTCTCCTGTTAGTATTAAAGACAAATTTTAGCTGCTTTTGATAGTGAGGAACTGGTCTATAAGTCTGTAAAGTGGCATGCACACCTATGGTGCTATATAAGTACATAAATAATAATTGTAATTAATGTGTCTCAGCTTCCTGATCTGGAAAGGATTAATTAGTTGAGGGGGATTAATTAGATATTGTTAGCATAGTACTTTGAAGATGTAAAGTGCTATATATATAAGTCCTAAGTACTACTGCATCGTGATTTTCATGTTCTTTGTGCTATACTTAGTAGCTTACAAGTTCTAAGATTTCATTTGCTGGAATATTTGTGAAACTGGATGTGTCTGTCTTAGAGACTCTGAGTCCACATAGTTATGTTTGCATATAGTTTAACATTAAAGCCTTATGTAAACAGACCTGCTTCAGTTTATAATTGTTGAAACCACCAGGGTCACATTGGCAACAAAATACTTTATAGACTTCATGGTTGCAGACATCTGGTGTACAGTATTACACAAATAAATACTTCTTTGATGAAACTTGAACTTATACAAACTAAACAAAAAGGTGCTAAAAAGAATTCCCAAAGGGAGGAAAAAGTAGGTTTGAGTTCCAGGAGGTTTCAGAGACTCCTGGTGTTGTTCCAGTAAGTACTAGATCACATTTTCCAGTCACCTTAATAAAATGCCCATTTTCTTTTACTTACATGACATTTTCTGTGTCAAAATATTTGACAAGAGAGTTAATACACAAGTGAAGAGAGATCTGAAATTCTAGAAGCAAAACTAGGAAGTTTGGCTAAAGTTTCTCTAAAATATGAATTAGCTTTTACAGCATACTGTGAAGCAAGGTGACTCATTTTAGCCCTGTTTTGCAAATTAGAGATAAGGATAGAAGGTCATTATGTGCCTTTCTATTTCCTTAAGTTAAATTAGGTGAAATTGGATCAGATATCAAACTATAAAACCATTGAATGCTTCCTTCTGCAGTTGCACGTAGTCCTGCAAAACAACACAGTCTCCACTCTCCTGAAGGATGTATCAGAGCAAGAGAGGACGGAAATAATTTCCACCAAGTCCTATATCTACAATCTAAATCTGGAAACACACTACATTTGCCTTATCCTGCTACTTATGTTGGTGTGGAAAGGCAACCTGGGAAAGAATTGCTGAATGATTTACTAAATCAGTGGGAAACAATGATGCCAAACTAATTGCAACAGACAAAAGGGTTTCCTTGGTACCGTTGAAACAGCAGAGAGTATAGTAGAACTCTATTCATAGTGTGTAGATCACATCAGTGAATGTTAAAGGCAAGGCCAGTGGAAAAGAACAATTTTCCTTCCATTTGGCAACCTAGAAATGCCATGCAGCAATTAATGAATACCTTGAATCAAAGCTATTAACACCCTGTATTAAAGCTTGAGTAAAACATCTTAAAGCATAGGCATAATGAGGCATCAGGTCTCGAATAGCTATCAAGAAGCCTTCTGTGACTAACAATGGACAATTTCCCGAGGGCAATCCATCCCATACTAAAGCAAGTAGGATGAGATGATTCTTCAAGGTACTTGCCTCTCTCCACTGACTGGCAATATTTAGGATGAATAGGCAGAGCAGATGTTTGTATGATGAAGTTCTGAAGGTGAGCTTTTCACAGATATAACAATGCCTGGTGTTGGTGGCATAACTGCTATACTTCCTTTAAGGGAATTGTAGTGAACTAAGTAATTTTGAAAGCTTTCCATCATTTGCCCATACAGGTTGCTGACATTCGGTGTAGATTTACTGTAACTACTGTTTACCCTATCTGGGTAAAGAATCACTTAGTTCCTTCAGTCAGCACAATATAATTTTCTTGGTCTTTCTAAGTGGCCACTGCCTTGGCTCCAGCTGTATCACTTCATCAATAGATTAGCTGCCTCTACCACTAAACCAGAAGAAATCATTACTATACTGGTAAAACATTTCAGCCAGGGCCTGTGGCCGTCTGCATAAAATGGTGCAATTTAACAATATATAAGCGAGGTAAAGTCTGCCTAAGTATGCAAAATGTGCATCTAATAGTCACTCAGCTGCTAACTAGTGTGGTTCCTTTAACTGATTTCTTATTTTATTGTTGTACATATGCCCCTTAGGGGCTGAAAAGGACTCATGAAAAGGATGAAAGAGCAACAATCGAAGTGTCCAACTCAGAAGTTAGAATTGAATTGCAGTTGCCAAAAAAAGTTATTCCTTCTCTTTCTTGCTCTGTTAGACACTCAGAGTATTCTGATTACACTTTTTGATGAATAAAAAAAATCTGTAGAATTCTGTCTTATTCCCTGTTATCCCTGCAATAAGAACACCAACACTGCTGTAGTTTGCCTGGTAGGAATTAAGTTACATCTTTTTTTCATTAGGAATCAGGGAACAGGGAATTGAATTCTTCAGTGTCTGATAAGGTATGACTGATCAATGTAGTTTTCTGTGGTTGAGACAGTCACAGTAACTGTCTGTATATTTTTTACTGTGTTCATTAAAAACTGAACTCAAATTCCACGTAATCTAATGATGTGTAAGGCAAAATTTTCACACCCCTTCTAGCAGCTCATTGTATGTCAGTAGCTTTTGGCATACAATGGAAATTTTGAGAAGACATGATGAGTGCTCATATTATAAGAAGCAAGGGCTATTGCCTTAGAAAAATGCTAAGGGAGTTAAAGTGAGACCTTCTCTCAAAAGCATGAGTTATAAGTCCTTTCCTCTGATCGGTGTTTGACAGTTTTCACCAAAAATTTATCAGGTCTTGGATATTTCTTTCCATATTTCTCTATCCCTCACATGGGCAACAGCCTTCTCAGAGGATCTTGATGCTGCAGTTGTCAGTCTTGCTGCTGAGCTTTGGTTGATGTTCTCCATTGGCCAACTGATGCAGGACACTGATGCCAGCTCTCTCAAGAGGCTCAGCCTGCAAGTAAACTGCATTAAATAATAAAGAATAAATCATTAACTACAATTGCTGTTTTTAACCTTCCTTAAGTGAGGAATATCCATTTAAATAATTACCTTTTTACAAACATGATTTCAGCACATCTATTATCATCACAGTTATTTCAGTGTTTGGTGGCTTGCTTTTATTTTTCTTTAGATAATTTCCAGACCTCTATCTGTCGATAGAGCGGTGTTGCAAATGATACTTCCTTAATTAAGTCTAGTAGCTTTTCCTTGGCCTGTTTCTGAACCTTTTCAGTTTCCACCTGAATTTACTTGGGTTTTTTTAATATTTCATAGTTCTTCCAACTGGTCATGTGTGCCAATCCCTTGTACAGCTGTGTTGACATGCTCTGCTTTCAAACATCAGTAAGTTAATTAGCGTGATGGGAACACTGTTCAGCCTGGTCTCAGTATGAAACACTTAGGTTTCAAAGAGTCATGTGGAAATTATCTTAGCTTTCATGATATGATCATTGTGATTTATTTTGAGTTTTGCCCATTGGCTGATGTATATGTGGGGGGCAATACAGCTCAGATATTAACTTCTTGGGAAGAAGATTTTTAGGTGCACAGAGCCTAATCATGCCCTTGTGTTACAGGAAGAAGCACAGGACTCTAAGAGGCAGGGAAAAGTCCTCTTCCTACATGGATATGTTACTGCATCCTTCATGTAGTCCAGCTGACACTGAAGTCTTCATTGATTGCCAGTCAGTAATTTTAATAGTAATAATTATCTAATTGGTAAAAGTATCATCTTCTTCTCTTTATAGATTTGCATTGCTTTTAAGTTCCTATGAGGGCTGCGTTTAAAAATCAGTCATTAAATATGCAAATTCACAGGACTTTTGCTTCAGGATGTCTTGAAACTAATTGAAAAGTTGTAAAACTCCATCCTCAAACAAATGTGTGGAAACAATAAAAGCCAGACTTCATTGAAAGAGTACTTGCCACTTTTTGTCATCATATCCTCAATCTGTGGACCAATTGCCAAAGTAAACATCTGTCTGGCGTGGGAGAGCACATCCACTTCATCAGTGCCAGCTTGTAATAAAATTAGACTTGTGCAGTGAAGGGGGAAAATGTCTCTCATCATCTCAGACCAGATACTTATGCAGTCCCTTTCTAAAAATAATGGTCACCATGCTCAAGTCATACTTTCAATCTGATTTTGAATCTATTTTGAACCCATGGTAGACAGCAACCAAATCTGAGAGAAGGCTAGGTTCTAATGTCAACAAATGTCATGAACATAGGCAGTTGAACAGAATGAGGAGATCTTATAAATACTACCACTAAATAGACTTCGGCATGAACTCAACCTTTATGAAAATGAAAGATTATTCACAGGAAAAGGGTATTGTTAATGTCCTAACTGTCAAGAACATTTTGCTTGGAGAAGCACAAGGCACAAATACATGGGAAAACAGGTTTTCTTCATACCACAGTGTGTGAAACAGCTTTTCATTCCTCCCTTTTCAACAAATGCAACCAGCTCACCCATTCTGGGGAAGGCAAACTCTGTGAGAGTCTTTAGGAGAATCAGATATAGAAGCAGAGAGATTATGTTATTTAATAGGGACACCAGAAACCAAAGATCCTGAACACTAGATTATAACTGACATGATATCCAGGTATCAGGCCAGTTCCTTTTATTGACAGTGCTAAAAAAGGCAGATTACTACAAATTGTCTGCCCTAGATATAATTTACCTCTTCCTTCACCATTGAGCATTGCATCTGCAACCGTCTTGGGAAGATGCTTTTGTTTCTGTACTGAGAAACTGAAGAATTGAGAGACCATTCACTGGTATCCAAAAAACACTCAAAACCACTCATCTTCTTTTGCACCTGTGGGTCCACAAACATTTCCAAAATCTACCTTCATGATAGTGAGATAACTGAATTTATTAAGTATGTGGTAGTGATCGAGCAATGCTATGGCATCATTGCAAGCCAACATTTGGTTACTGTTATATGAACCCTCATATATAACAGAGATTCATCCTCTCCAACCATAGGCCCTAAAATACAGAGTTTAGTCTGAAATAATCATCTTTGTTGTCTCTATCATCAATTAAAAGTGACAGATGCTTTCAAAAGGTGATTCAATCTCATTATCTTAGGAAGGGATGAATCACACTATCTCATAGGTTCCCATCTCTATTCACTGAGTGGAAGAAACCTAGAATACTGGCTTAGCTGGAGACCTAGCTCTTTTGTTGATTATAAAATATGCAGTGTGTTTAATTATATCAACAATATTTTTGCTGTTTTTCCCAACAGTTCTACAAAGAGAAGCAATTCTGCATTAATTGTCCCTGTCTCCAGAAAGCAGAATGAGTGAAGGAGCTTTCTCTGGAGATAACCTCTGCTTGTGACCCAGCAGAAGAATAGTCTGAATTTTGGAGTCTAAACTTCCCAAAAGGGCAGGGAGAAGGTGGAGAAATAGAGTACTCCATCTTTACAATGCAAAAAGTAAAAACCAAACCTTCCCCTTTGCTAAGAATGGACGCCATTCTCATTTTTTGTCAGTTCTAATACCATAAGGTTTTCCCAAACGCAATTTTTTCCCCACAAAATAATAAGGTCTCAAGAGATAACAAAAGAATATGCTGCTCTTTGTTTACTTTGCCATGTAGATTCCAAAATAAGTGCATGAATTTTGGTGTTTTCCCATACAATAAACTACATTGTGTGCCCATATGGCCTTAAGATTTAGGACCCTATTTCAAATTGTTAAATCACCCAGGAAGGTGATACCACATATGGAGACTTTAATTCTTTCTATAATGAAGAAAGGGAACTAGTGTATTTAATTTTGGAATCATATTTTAGTGAGAGCAACAAGGTTTCTATTGACCCAGTAGGTTCTTGTCATATCTAATTTACTGATCTAGAGTTTTGTAAAAGCAAACATATATAAATATATAAGCTTCATCTATAATTGGGAAGCATAGATAAAAATAATTTGACATTGAAATTTACACTTAAGAAGTAGCGCACTTCATTGCAATCAATTTTTCATTATGTTGTTGAGATCAATAGCTACAAATAAGATATAAAACCTGTATTATTGATGTGGTACACGTCAGTATAAAATGCACAATTTTCTGTAGCATTTCAGTTGAGTAAAATTGTATTATACCACTTCCAGCATTATACATATTGGTCTGTAGAGAATGCTTATTAAAATCAATGTACAGTAAACTATACTCAGGGATACTTTACAAAATAGAGAGAGGTCAGAGAATTTATGAAGGTTTTAAAAAAGACAAAATCACCTTGGTGTGTAAGTATCGTTCTAAGCACCTATTCTGTAAGGGGACCTTTCAACTAACAGGATTGGGAAAGGAATGTATGGTCTCTGGGTTCTTGGCCAGAGAACCAACGCAGAATAAGCTGCTGGTGATTCAGGCTCTACTTAAGGGTAATGCTTTTGCCTGAAAGCAGTAACTCAGATCAGATGGAGTATGATAAACCTCAGAATATGGAGATGTATGATTGAAACAGTACAGCAGAATGGCCACCTACCTCAGACTGCAGTCCTGCTATTGCTCTTGATCTAAGGTGCAGGTCCTGAAAAAAGCCCAGAGATACAATGGTAAAGTGCAGGTTATAGAAGAGTGCTGACCTAGCTCAGGACAGGCGACTGTACTGGAACAACCTACATGACATCAGAATCAAGGAAGGAACATCTACTGTCTGCATCACTCTTTAATCCAAACTTCAATCCAGCTATCACATCATATTACTTTCTTGATTCAAGATGTTACTGTAGTCATTTCTGTCTTTCCAACATAAGATAGGTACAGAAAGATATGGAACTGGTAATGTTGAAAAAAAGACAAGATGACCATGACGAGAATTTTTTTTTTTCTTCTTCTTCTTCATTTTATTTTTTTTTTTTTCAGAGAATGATAAAACAATTTGGAAAGATAAATGGTTTAACTTGGGAAAAGAGACTGGTGGACCTTTTCAAGTAAGATGATTATGGAAGAGGTGCTGGGAAACTTGTAACTGTTATTGGTACAGGAACTGTAGAGGTTTTGAGAGGTAAGACATAAGAGGAATAATAAAATATATGAAAGAACACCTAACCTCAGATAAAATTATGAAGAATCACTTCTGTGGAGACAGATAATGTAAAGAACACAAACTTTCGCACAAACCTAGTTTCGAGTGAAAATATGCTTTAGGATGAAAATGTTTTAGAGAAGCATTTATGTTCAGCTTTGTTATTTCTTTCCTTTCTCCCTCTTTCCAGCCTCTCAGACATATTCTAGAGTACATAACAAATATTATGCTAAACAATTAATGAACAGCTTTATCATTCACTGAATCAACAAATTTAGTAGTAAATAAGTAGACTGCTCCTCTCTGGCAGTTCATAACCATAATTGTGTTGACTTAACCGATATAATACTTGATGACATTGTAAATACAGTTTTGTTTCTTTTTCTAATAGACTGCTTTCTAAAGACATTGGAAAGAAGGATATTACAAAAATAGAGCAATTGAGGAAAACAGAAATTCTTTTGAAAATCAATCATTCTTTTGGACACCATTCATTTCTCCAAAATATTCCTCAAGAGAAGGTAAATTAAACACAAAATGAGTGGGCTCAAAGACAACAGTCCTTTGTGGAGATAAGGATGCCACGATTAATGAAGTGGTTACCCATAGGTTTTTTTCCTTCCAATTCTAGTGTCTTATGGTTGATACTCAAAATCTCTCTCATTTTCAATTCAGTGTCAATAAACAGATAAGACTAATTCTTCTGGTGATCAGTATGAACTCTTCTATACTTCTGTCAAAACTGAGTACTAGATGCCCTGTGAACTTATTCACAGAGTTCATTATTTCTATAGAGCCAACTGTGTCTCCTTGTGAAATTCAGATATAAAATGAGGCTAATCTGTTCATGACAATGCATAGTAGTAACCATGCTAAAAAGCATACCTCAGTTCAATGTAGGCAGTAGTTTGGCACCAGTTTAGGCTTAGAGAAAAATCTGAAGGAGTTGACATGCAATATGGGACTGTATTATTAAAATTGCTACAAACATTTTTAGAAACGTAGCTGTGTTGACCAATTTAGACAAACTGGATAAATATTTGTTAGACATTACAGAGCCATCATTATCATAACAGTGGTAAATAGCCTCATTTTAATGCACTTGAAAATGTTGCCTTGTACATTGATTGAGGAACTAACAAGAACATTTGAGACAAAGCACAGATCAACATCACAGCTATTTTCATTAAAAGTGAGATGATTTGTTTAGATGTGCCACTGTGAATGTTAAAAAGCAGCTCAGAACAATTGAACACAAACTTTACTATCATTGTGTAGTAGCTTTACCTGCTAAAGTGTTAAGATTTTTAAATGCTCAGCCTGCACACAGCAAGAGAAATGAATGTTCATCTGTCTCCTATCCCTCCAATCCTGCCTGCTTTCAAGGCTCATTTACAGTCTCCTCCTACTTCCAGGATCCAATCTTCTCTCTATTGTTTTCATTCCATCTCTCCTTTTTAATTTCTTTATTGTCTTCTACAACATCCAAAACTTTTGAATCCGCTGTTCTCTTTACAAAACCTTTTGCTTGTAACCCTTTTGCATACTTTCTTTCTCTTATTTTTTACCACTCAGCCATTTCTTGGTTGTTCACAGTGTTTATTCTCAAAATAAGAACTCCAAACCTAGAAAAGGAAGGAACTCTACATGCATGATTAGAGGTGGAGGTGGCATCACCATAGTTTCCAGGGTTAAAACTGTGGGTCCACTGTAGTCAGTGGTAGCTTTGCCATAGTTTTCAATAAGACTACGATTTCACTTGGTGTGATAAATAGTTGTGATCTGGACTGCAAGGATCTTGACCTAAGTCAAACTAATCATTTTTCTGTCATACTAGATGCTAAACTTTGTTCATCTGAATGTCTCAGTACAATCAGATTTATAGTAATGAAGTAGGAGTTTAACCTCAGATTCCACCTCTTATGCCTTTCAGGTTGCTATCTTAGTGATGTCTGACACAAGAGATATGGGGAAAATGAATCTGAATAATAGTAAATCAGATAAGTGTTTTATTATTTAACATAAGTGTGGTGGTTTGACCCACAGTGGGACCATGTAGACCTGCATTCACTCCCCCCACCTGGTGAGATGGGATGGGAGTCACAACAAAGGGGGCACGGGATTAGGAATGAAGGACAGGGATGGCTCACTCACTAGTTATGGTCACGGGCAAAACAGACTCAACTTGGAAAAGAGAAATCAATTTAATTCATTGCAAATCATCTGAGTAGACATAACAACCACATCTTACAACACCTTCCTCCCACCCCTCCCTTCTTCCCAGGCTCAAATAACTTTGCTCCCGATTTCTCTACCTTCCTCCCAACAGCCACACAAGGGACACGGATGGGGTTACAGTCAGTTCACCTCTGCCACTCTTCCCTGTGTGGAGTCCAGGAACAAGACTTTCCAGAGCAAGCTTCCCATGGAGTCATGGACCTCTTTGAGCTCAGCTCCCGACTTCAGTACGGGGACATCCATGGGCTGCCGCCTCACCCCCCGCTCTGGGGGTCCACGCCCACTCTGGCAGTGGGCGACTGTCGGGGTCACAATTCCAGTCACAACTGCCCTCAGGCTCAACTTCTCTGCTCCAGTGTGGAGTCCTCCATGACCTACACGTTGGTCTCTGTTCTGCCATTGAATCTCCATGGACTGAAGGGGACTTTGTCTTCTCCTACTCCATACAGTAGAACTGGGTGTGGCCCTCTGTCTTTGGCAACGAAGCTCTCTCTGTGTCTGCGTGTCCTTTGTTTAGGCCAATGGTCATCTTTTGTTAGGTCAATGGCCTCTCCTCCAGGTTCACCCCTGCCTACTTCTTTTCAGGACAGCCCCTCCCCTCACAAATATGGATTTGCAGAGTCGTTTCTCTAGTGCTCATTGGCCCATCCTGGCACGGGGGGTCTCTGCCTTGGACTGAGGGGAGCTTTTCCCTGTCACAAGGTGGCCCTTCCGCCACTACCAAAAAAACGGACACCCTCCCCACACAAACCCAACACATTAAGTAAGCCTAAGAAGTGAACTTTTATATTTAGCCAGATATTGTTTACATATTATTTTCTCTTTTAAGGTAATTGCATCTGAAGTTTTCTGGATTTGTTTAGAAGTATTTTGAGAATTTTTCTCTCCCTTTATAAATTTAAGTTTATAATTAAGATATTATCTTACTGTCAGTACTCAAATGTGTAGAGCACTACGTGCCATGGAAAAGCCTATAAATAAATAATATTTTGTTTAATTTTCAGTTCTGGAAGGCTCCTCATATTTAAATGTTTCCAGTAAATTATACAAAATATTAGTATTGAGCTTAGCTGCAAACCCAAAATATTCATTTTCTATAACTTCACTTTTTTCAGTTAATTTCTCTTTTGTCACAATATCACAAGATATTTTGGAAAGTCCATTTGCTGCAGTCAAAATTAAATGCTATTTTACAATTCTTATTTTTGGAGTGTTCCAAAAAACTTTTCCTCCAAGATAAGACGAAAGGGAAGCAAAGGTGCTGGATAGGAAGCACCATGTATAAGTAGGTCTACATAAAATCTTCTCAGTACTTGCTGAGTCTTTTCCTTTCCTCAGAGTCAACATCTTTTGTTATAGTCATGACAAACATATGAACTGTTGCAGCTTACTCAAAATATCATTTTTCAGTGCCTATACTTAGCCAAATCTTCTACCACATCTGCCTACCAATGAAAGCACATAGTTATGACTATGTTTAATATATCATACCACCTGGGTGATATGATTGCAAATCCATAGAATATCACATATATTTTTCACTAAATCATTATTCACAAGGCTTAACAAGTAAGAATTTCCTTCATGAAGTGGGTACACTTTCATACATGGAACTAAACTAAACTTACTTTTTCAGAAAGAATGGGGTTTTTTTACAGCCAAAGGAAAGAATTATTCTTTCTCTCTGGTTATGTTAGGAAATATTGGACTAATAATACAAAGTGACATGCAAAGGCAAGAAATAAAACTGAAGGTGTTTGCAGTAGAGTCAAGTTCCAGGAAAATATGCATTCCACTGTGAAAGAGGAAAAGTAGCAAACACAGAGTAAAATGTTTGATTCATCTGTATATCATACAGTCTTTAAAAAAAAAAGTTATGTGAAAAGCACACTTTTAAAATCTCAGTGACTTATTTTCCTTTGCCAGTTTGACATGATTAGCTATAATGCATTTGCAGATTGCCACTGAATGGCAAAAATCTGCTGACCCTTGGGGTAAACAGAACAGCCATTACTCTAAGATGTAATGATCCAAACCATAACTGGTTTATTCCATGATTTCTACTAGAGCAGACTGTGTATTTCATTCCTTCTCAACACACTAAAATTGCACCTGTTTAATTATGTTGTTATTGAATTGGATGTCATTTAACTGGTTAAAAGTCTCTTTCACTTAGGTATGGAGTCTGTGTGAGACATTCAGAGCCCTTGCAAGCTAGACTGACAGTTGTTGTTCTGGACCTGATCAAAGGATGGCCAGGCAGAGGAGCTGCATCAATTTCACTGACATAGCTTTTAACCAGTATAAGTCTAATGTTATCACTTTTATGAGAAGGCAAAATATAGATATAAATGTATGTTATTCCTCCCTTTCTATCTTACGTGGGTATGCTACAGGCTGATGGAAAAACAGGTGTGCAGACGCACAGAGGTCAGTTCACTGCTCATGTCCTGTTTCATAATTTTGAAAGTCTTCCTGTTCATTCCTCCCCAAAACAAGTGGAGGCTGTCTACTCCTTGCACTTCATTCTGATCTTTACTTCACTGGAATAAAACAAGAGTAGTGTCATTAAAGCAAATAGATTTCAGTTAAAAGCTCATATTACTTCAGATCTTTGAGATCATCAAGCTGTGCCTGCCCCTTCATGACAGGAGTTGAGAGCAAAGATTCAATTCTACTATTATTCCTTCCTGATTACCAGAAACTCTTTCAAGTCTCAAGTGCAAGAGTAGTCCTGTTTTAATTGCATGGCCATTAGTGGACTCTGGTACTGGAATACTGCACTTTTTTACATACACTACACAGTCAAATTAAACTTTAATATTTCTTTGGGCAACATGGGAGACACAGCCTTCTTCATGACTGTAAGAAAATCCAGGCTGCAGAATCTGTGGCATGATGTTAGCAAGGGGAGATTCCTGCAGATGCATAGCAAGTATAAATCCATTTTACCACACTGGATGAAATGTAATTTCAGTGGTAATACAAGCTGAGTAAACATTCTATTCAGCAGAAAACGGGTTTTGAGCAAAAGTTTTACATCTCAGGACTTCTGCTCTGTATTCATCAAGTATAGTCTAAGACTGGTCCCAAAGTTCTATTTTAAATCCTAGGGACCAAACACTGGTTTTGTTTACACCAGTGTAAATGTGAGCACTTTGGTGGTCTCAGCTGCATAACTTGAAGAATCAGTGCTGCAATAAAGGAGATCAGCACTTATCAGAATGGAGCCACTTCTCACAGCATTTCAGCAGCAACTGCTTCAAAATCTGTGGAGTTATGTCACTCTAAAGCCCACAGAAGGAAAAGCATAATCAGCCTCTTATTGCTCATAAGAATTTTAAAATGCATTCCTAAACTTTGTGTAGGGTCTCTCAATGCCAGTATAGCTTGTCAACAACATTTTGGGACATATGTGACAACAAATGTTTAAACAGGTCTTTCCATACAACAGAGGCATTAAAAAACAGTATGTCCTTGCAAAAATTCTCTTCTGTATTTTAAATCCAAGAATCTGAGTCCTCCTTTCAAAGCATGATAAATCAGAACAACTCAGCTGATGTCAAAGAGGTTACACCAGGGTAAATCTTGTGCAATCTATCAAACAAATAAAATTCAGATGGTCAATGATCTTCCCACGTATTCCCAATTATTATTTGATGTCTATGTTGGAAAGAAACTGAAAATCCTTATAAACCCCAAGATGAAGTACATTCTCAGTTTCAAAATAATATTCTAACAATTTTATTTGGAAAGCAATTAAAATATCCAGTGGAATAGTTATGACTCAATTAAACACTGAAAATATTGAAAAAGCATAGTAATTATAGCTTTGGTTTAACCACTAAATATGACTATGTCAGAAAATACCTGTGGTCTCTATAGATTCCTGACAGGATTTGTTTTTCACTTTTGGTGAAAAAGCTATTCTTTGTAAAATATTCCCACACATGCCTAAGTTTATTTCTCAAAGCAATACCACAAAGGATATGACCTCTTTACTCCTAGTAACCTTTCATGGTGCTGAATTGACTTGGACATTGGTGCCAGTCAACACAGCTTGATTTGCTATGGTAAGAATAAGATTATATCTAACAGACTATGTCATTTCCAGGTTCAATAGGCACAGATTTAAAACTAGTCCTCTCTTTGACCCTCTGAATTCTCTTGAACTATTGCACCTTCTTTGACAATGTTTGTGAATGAATGAATTCATGACAACTCAAGGTTATTTTAATGATAATGGCAACGCGCTCACAAAGGAAAAAGGAAAAGGCTAGTGGTACTGGCACTAGTGCTTCTTCACCACAGCCGACTTCCTTTTTGACAGACTGACTGTGGAGTGAATTCCTGTTTATGGTCAAAGGCTGAAAGCTGTTGTGTGTCTGCAGCAGCGCCGCTGCTACTGATCTGTGAACATGACATGCCTGATAATATTGCATTGCCATGGCAACAACAAACACGGGGCAAAATTCTATTAGCTGGAGTGACTCACTGAGTCAAACAGATAATGTGATGGGCCTGGCCAACTGCCCAGCAAAGGCTTATGTGAAAGTTGTGATGAATTAACTTTGCCTTGTTATGTCTGTTTTTTGTATAAATTCTCTTCTCGCTACTTATTAAGTCCTCATATTTCTGGTGGTTGCTTAATACATATATATTGTTGAGAAATACTTTGGTAGCAATTAGCCAGTCTGATGCCTAATATAGGGCTTACACTGCTTTGTTTTAGAGGCACATTTTTTTTTCTTTTCTTCCTTTTTCTTAATTTCTCTGCAGGTGATTTATATGGAAAGACAAGTGCATTGTTTCTGCGAAAAAAAGACCCCAGTCCCCTCCAAAATATTTGACAGTGTCTGAGAGGTGGGTGTGACTTGGCACAGCTCTGCATTTGCTTGTATATTCTTGCAGGCTTCTCTTTTAAATAGATGTTCCACAGAGCTGCCCTTTAATCAGTACGAGAAAGTAAAAAACCTATACTAGGGATCATCTGGACCTCACTTCCAGTATTTTAGATCACTGCCACTTCATTATTTGTAACTGAAATAAGGAAGGACAGACTATGTTCTCTTTCATCATCATACAAGTCAAAAGTGGTATCTCTGACTCCCTGCCATTTCAGAGGAGCAATTAATAACTGGTAGTAATCCAGGTACCTGCCCATGGACTTCCACCATCACTTCTAACATGCAAATATCCAAGGCAATACAGTCAAGTTGCACCTGCCAGTGACCAAAAAGGAAGCTTTACCCAGAATATTAGTGGCTGATCTTGCCTCCCCACAGTACCCCTGGCACAACCCCTTCTGCAGAGAAGTTCCCATACGAAAGGGCAAAATGTCAATGCAGACCCTAAGGTCCCAAAGTGAAGATAACCAATATAAGAGACCAAAAGACAGCAGGGGTCACTAAATACTTGCAGCCCTTCACCACTGGAAGGGAAATCCCAAATAAACGACTCCAGAATATGGACCTTTAGTGCTTTAGCGCCAGGTCTGAGCAGGAGAGCTTGCAGTTATAGTACATATGGAGCAGGGTACTAACCCAAACCAAAAAATATGTCCACTAAAACTAAGAGTACATTATTTTTCATGTTCAAAGGCCATGTTTTCCCCTTCTGTGGGGAAAAAAAACCCCTGCAGAAAAGGACCAAAAAGAAGAAAACACCCCGCCTGGAGTACTGCGTCCAGTTCTGGGGCCCCCAATATAAGAAGGTCATGGACCTACTGGAGTGAGTCCAGAGGAGGGCCACCAGGATGATCAGAGGGTTGGAGCACCTCTCCTATGAGAACAGGCTGAGAGAGTTGAGCCTGTTCAGCCTGGAGAAGAGAAGGCTCCAGAGAGACCTTACAGTGGCCTTCCAGTACCTGAAGGGGCTACAGGAAGGCTGGGGAGGGACTTTTTACAAGGGCAGGGAGTGATAGAATGAGGGGTAATGGCATTAAACTGGAAGAGGGTAGAAATAGATTAGACCTTCACAGGAGGTCAGATACTGTAACAGGTTGCCCAGAGAAGTTGTGGATGTCCACTCCCTGGAAGTGTTCAAGGCCAGGCTGGATGAGGCTTTGAGCAACCTGTTATAGTGGAAGGTGTCTCTGCTCATGGCAAGGGGGTTGGAACTAGCTGATCCCTTCCAAGCTCCCTTCTATCCCATACCATTCTATGATTCTATGAAAAGCAAACATCTTTAACTTATCATCCTGAGTTTAGGTGATCTCTCACCTCCACTTGCACGTGTGCGCACATGCACACACACACACACAGACACCATGAGGTCAGACTGTGAGATTCCCTGCATATGGAGGACATAAACATGGAAGATAATATTTCTGCCCAAATTTCTCATTCTCCTTTTTTTTTTCTTTTTTTTTTCTTTTTTTATTTTTGTTCTGTGTCCTAGAAACCTCTCATGCAGAGAGATTCCCACATTCATACAAAGAGCTGTGAGAAAGTTAATGCAGACATGGGTATAGTTAAACCTACCACAAACTTTCTGGAATGAAGTCTAGTCTACTGGTTTATCCATTTTCTGCTGCTCTCCTCTTCCTGACAAGAGGAGGATGCTTTGCAGGATGCAAGAAAAAGGTGGTGTGACCTTGGAAAATAACATTGCCTTATTGACAAAATGGACAGGGGACATGTCCAAGGTTATTTTCAGTATGCAGATGGGATTATATTTTCTGGTTTTAGACTACAAAAGGGCCTGTGTTGTTCCTGTGACAAACTTATTTGAAGGTTTCAGCTTTAGTTGTCATTGCCTCCTGATCTATTTGTGAATTTTAACTTACATAATTTATTCACCATTCTTACCAGAGACTCCTTGCACCAAGGTCATAACTTTTGTTTGACTTGGAACCTGCTTTTGAGAAAAAATATCCAATCTTGATTTACAAACTTAACGTGACGACGAGTGCATGACTTCCCTAAGCAAGCTGTTTAATTGCTCTCCTCTAGAAATAAGCACTTCGCAGGACTATAAAGTTCCTTCTAAAACTGTGCCACTCCCCAAGCAGTGTAATTTAAAATAGCCATTTTATCTGACCTGTTGAATAATTTGTTTGAAAGTGTCCTTTCTGCCTTGTGGCTCAGAGTCTGAGAAATATATCACAGCTATTTCACAAACATAGATTACATTAAATTATAACTATTTTTTCCTATTAAGAACAACTACATACCTTCAACTCCACTCCAAGCTGTTAGATAATGATCTTATCTAGGTCACAAATGTGCTGAAATAAAGTAGCCAGAGAAGAGTTTGTTTGAACTGCTTTTTCTTCCTCTAGGCTGAGAGATAAATGCATAAAAATGAAAGTTACAGCAATTCTAATAGAGTCTCTCCCTTCCATCCCCCCCTGCAGGCTCACAAGGGAATTTATAAGTGATCCTAAAAATGTGTCTTCATGGGTTAAAAGCACCCCAGCAGAGGAGAGTTAATAATTGAGACCTTGATCGTTCTACTGAGAGACCTACAAGAGCATCAGGCAGTATTCTGAACTGTGGTGGTGGTTTTTTTTAAATATAATTAATATACTTTTCACACATCTTAAATATTAGTTTAGCTAGTCCCTTATTTTGCTTAGTCCCTGAATCACAGAAGCTCCTGCTCCATTGCAACAAGAGGCTAAGGGCTCAGTGCTTGTGGCAGATCCCATTAATTAACCATGGGGGCTGTTTTTAATGCAGAATTCTCTGCCTGCCTCTGCTGCCACCCTGGTCCTGCTCTTGTGAAAGCGTTGCCGACATTTAATTAAGTTGATACAGTGAAGACAGCTTCCATTGCTATCTTGGAAGCTACAGCTCCCAGACAGTCGTTTGGTTACCTAGATGGAAAAATTATTTGGTTATGTTAGTTAGAAAAGCAATTAGATATATTTAAAGATTATTTTTTCTCTTAAAAAATATAATCTTGATTTAAAAACAAACAACAACTACAAAAAACCCTTAAAAAATCTGAGTTATTTCCCTAAAAAAAACCACATCTAATGACAACAAAAGCATAGCCATAGATCAGATTATTTTCTAATCAGTAAATGATTGTCAAGCTGCAAGGTATAAGAGGTAAGTACATGTAGGTTGCCTACATTAACCAGAAGTAACCAAAGGCACTGCTGTCGCAGAATCACCACCACATCATATTTCATTGTAGAGTGAGCAAATGCCAAAAACACACATTTATACAGTGCATTTAGGGTTTCTCCTCTCCAAAACCAGACTAGGAACAGCCTCGTGGTTTGTTTTGTTTTGTTTTGTTTTTCATGTAGGTATTAGTTATTCAATCTTGCTGAGTGTGAATCAGGTTCGACCTTGAGCTTTTTTTATTCTCTGTTGTCTTTTGGATTTTCTGGAGCACCATAGAGGAGGTAGTTGGGATTGACTTTAGGTAAGATTATAAAATATGTGTCATGCCACTCCTCCACAGCAGATTTTTTATTTTGCAGGAGCAAGGCCACAGTGTACCATACCTGGAAGGACTGGGAGAGGAATCTTTTAGTTTTTTGACAGATATTCTGTTTTGTGAGATATCCATGGTGAGGCAGAGAGAGAGAATGAGTTGCAAAGGTATTCCTTTTTTTCTTATATATTCAGAGATACGGCTTTGCTGAAGTGCACTAAGTGTAACCAGGATGAATAGCAGAGTTACACTGAAACAAAGTTACAAGATGCACAATTAAGAAGAATGGAAGAGGGAGAGAGCATCTTCCTTACAGGTCCTTCTCCAAGTATCTCACTAGACCTGTGATGCCAGGGAGACAAGCAGAATCTACCACTCTTGCTGTTGGTGTTGTTACTACAGAGTCCAATGTCACTTGAGGACACTCCAGCAAATTAATGGTTCCCAAAGCACAACTGCAGACATAAAGTGCTGGTTGCAATCCCAGCCTGGCTGTGGGAGAACATCATCACGCTCTCCATTTATTTGCCACAGCTGAGTCACCCTGCATTTTTTTTTTTCTTTAAACCGTGACTGGTGAAAGCAAAGCTGAATGCTTGCCAGCTCCATCCATGCTGCTGCATTCAGCCTTTGCACAGTCACCCACCCAGGGGTCCAGGAGGCCAGAAGGTCAGCTCTGAATAACAGCCTCAAATAGTTTAAATAAGCTAAGTCACCTCAACTCTTTAGTGAGCATTTACCTTAATTTCAATCCAAACATCTTTATTTTAATTTCTCAGTTGGCTTTTTTTTTGTTGTTTTTTATCATTTTTTCATCTTTGTTCTTGGAATCTAACCCAGATAGAGGAAGACTTGTGAAAAGGCATGAAAAAAGCTGTTCTTGAGTTGTTCAACTAGGCAAAAAATATCAGGAAATAGATTTTTTTTTTTTTTTTAAGACAAAAGTTTGCAGTCTTGCCTAAGTAGGAATGTTAAGTTAGTTTTTGAATAAGCTTCTGAATGCCTCAGACTTATTTAAGCATAATATGAATGCTAAACTACATGCAGTTTGCCCATCAGTAGGTGAGAAGGATCTAAAAGAGAATAATTAAAAGCATAATTAAGAAACAAAAAGTTTCTGTTAATCAGTTTGCCTTCCTCTCACCCCAGGTTACATTTTCCCTAGCTGTTAATTAAGCTCTGCCAAAGTTACTAATCTTGATGAACTTTTGGTAGTAGGGAAGCATAAGGTTACTGGTTACATTTTTTTCATGTATACTGTCTGAATATACTCAGACAAGTTCATTCCTTCTGATCCTTTTCTGCTTCTTGTTTGGATGCACACACATCCCTGGAAATTAATTATGCAGGAAGATAGCAAAACATTGAGCTGAAGTACATTGGTTTGGTATGTTATATAGGATGTCAACAAATCAGATTTACATGCAGCAAAATATGCCTAGAGCAATGTTTTAATATAGTCCTTTTTTCTGAATTTCACAAATAGTATGTTTTCCATTTTTTAATTAATAAATTATCAGGGATACTCATGAAAGTCAGAAAGTAATAGCATTGCCTAAAACTAGACACAGTGTCGATTAGACGTAGCTCCTATTTCTCATGCAATTCTATCAGACAATGTACCTGATACTGAGGGAGCCTGTCCCCCTTAACCCATTTGGAAGTTGTGCTGGGCAGATACATGGCTGAGCTGAACTACAACAGATTCTGCAATCCTTCAGTGTATTTTAAACAGTGGGTGTGGGACAGAATCTGTCTTTTCTCTTTGACAGTTCAGTCCCTCTTCCTTAGGATCCCGATTTGTGCTTGGGACCCCTGTGTGACACAAAAGCAAGATCAACAATGTAGCTGGCTAAAAAGCAATCAAATTTGTATAATTTAAGCTATGTTCTGACCCAATTCTCAGAGATAAGCTGTTATCACACTAAACCGTGGTGCCAGCCCAATTTCAGAAAATTTCCATCTTCTCTATTTTTAGCTTAAATATACTTAGAAAGATGAAGTTATTTTAAATTAAATACATTTGAAATATATAAATAGAGTAAAGAAGGCGCTGTGCCTAGAATAGCTTCACCATACTTGCAAAGTTACATTTTCATTTTAGTGAAAAAAATAACATTAAATAGATGTAACATTTGCCTGTTGGGAGATGAGAACAATATAACCACAACATTGTATTTTTCAGTAGCAGTAAAAGGAAATTGCCTCCTTGGCTCTCTAGTGTGGTGTCTATTCTGACATCTTCAGCAAATAAGAGAGGCCATTGCAGAAGATTGTGAGATGTTTTCAGGTACCGTAGTCAGGCAAGTCAAGACACTGTCATCTGTCCAATGCTAGATTTTTCCTTGACACAAAAGATCATGAAGAGGACTCAGTATTATACCCAGACAAGGAAATCATGCTAAAGAGGTTAGAGAAATTCACCCTGTGTGGTACTCAGCTCTCTGTTCCAATCTAGTAAAACCATCTTTAAGTTACAAAGTGACAAAAAAACCTGAGATTTGTACACCTAAATGCTTTTATGTCCCTAAGTATACCTGATTTTCAGAAAAGATTGAACAATCCCTTTTGGAATATCTAGTCTATTTAAGACGACCCTAAACCAAAGCATCCAGGTGACTAGACATTTTCTAAATGTTTTGCCTATAAGAACATGATGGTTATCAAGTATGTGATAGATTGATTGCACTGAAACTTCTTACACACTTAACATGGCTCATGCATTTTGATTTCTTGCAGTTTCAAAACATTTTTCTTTCTTTCATTAAATAATTTGATGGAAAAATTTTGGTACATGATCTACAATGCCTGATTGACTCTCTTCAGGAACTGATGTCCTAATTCTCTACAAGGTGCTTCATTTTTTCCTATTTCTTCTTGAAATATATTTTACCATAGGACTACTTTTCAATTCCTGAGAGACTTTGACTCTTACCAATCACTTGAATGTTGCTGGGTACATGTAGGCACCTAAAAGTCAACAGCAGATGTGAAACTAAATTTGTAGTTGATCTTGGAATGAGATGATGGAATAGGCTTGAAGAACAATGAGAGAGCTCTGGTTTTTGCCTGTATTAACAGAAGACTCAGCAGTGGTAGGTGTAATATAAACACCAAAATCAGAAGCATATTCCATGAATTAGGAACATGCAAATTGTGCAAACATTTTGCATAAAAAGGATCTGAAAATCTGGACCTACATGACATTTTTGCCTGACAAGCACAATTTCATAGTATCAATAATAATATTAATTATGTATCTGACTAGATTGAGAAAAATATAAATTTTAATATAGTTGTGGTGGTTTGGCTTGCAGTCAAACACAGGCTTCTTTCTCCCCTCTCTCACTGTTCCCCCCCACCCCGCCCCCAGCAGGGAGTCGGGGAGAGAGTTGGAAAGGAAAGGGCAAGGAGACTCACAGGTTGAGATAAAAACTATTTATTAATTAAAATAAAATGATAATGATAACAACAGTGATAACAGAATATACAAATGAATGAGTGAGGCACAGTGCAGTTGCTCACCACTCGTTGATTGACACCCAGCTTCTGCCAGCCAGTGATCCCGGCTGAGCCCAGACAGTCCCAAAACCAAAACAGTCGAGGAGCGAGCCCGAGCGATCCCCAAGAGAATACCCCAGCTTTCCAGTCAGCCCTGGTTAATATACTGACATGAAATGATATGATGTGGAATATTTCACTGGCACATCCAAATGCCAAGTTTGGGTTTTGCTATTCACTACGCTTCTCCCTCCCAGTCCTAATGCAGCTGTGAACCAGACAAACACGGTGGCCTTCAGCTCCAGCAGCAACTAATAACATTAGTACTTTATCAACATTCTTCTCATAACAAGTCTTACAACTAAACACAGCTATTCTAACTACTAAGAGGAAAACTGACTCTATTCTAGGAAAACCAGGATAGTATCCACCCCATATTCCATGTCATTTATGTCATACACCAGTTTATATATATATACACACATACATATACTTCCAAATATTATTCAAATATCATTGACCTGGTCAACCGGTACATTGGGAAGGCTGAGGTGCTCAATGACTTTTTTGCCTCAGTCTTCACCGGCAAGGGCTCGTGCCACACTGCCCAAGTCCTAGAAAGCAAAGGAACGGTCCAGGAGAATGAAAAGCTGCCCACTGTAGGAGAAGATCAGGTTTGGGACCAGATAAGGAACCTGAAGGAGTACAAGTCCATGGGACCCAATGGGATGCATCCGTGAGTCCTGAGGGAACGGCAAATGAAGGTGCAAAACCACTATCCATCATATTTGAGAAGCCCTGGCAGACTGGTGATGTTCCTGCAGACTGGGAAAAGGGGAACATAATCCCCATTTTT
>NW_010331045.1:0-38838 GCF_000700745.2 Antrostomus carolinensis | reverse complement strand
GGGGGGTCGTTCCCGTGGTACCCGCGTTCCGGTCCTACCGCTTTATTTCTGGGTAAAGCCCTTCGGTGCCAGCGTTTGCTGTGTGCTGCCCCCCAGGAATACGTTTGGCTTCATCACCGTTTCGTTTCTTCTGGTGTAACTTTTGTTGTTGGGTGTTGTGGGGGTTTGGTTTGGTTTGTTTTGTTTCTGAAATCGCCTTTTCAGTCTCGTTTCCATAGGTTCTCTTTATTTTCAGTTGTTCTTCGGATCAGCCTTATTTGTCAGCTTCACATGGCAGCAGGTCCAAGCCAAAGTTAACCTCGTTTTTGTTAGGCTGTTAAATTTTTCTGGCTCCTTAAAAAAAATTACTATCTCTTCCCGAAACCTTTAGATTGACCTTAAAAAGTTAAAATTACAATTTCCTCTTTTGTTCCCTTCATTTATCCTCTCCTTCTCTCTTTTCCAGGTATAGCTTAGTGTTATGGGTGATACAAAAGAAGCTAAAATGCAGATAACACCAGAAACTCCAGGACGAGTCACAGTCCTGAATCCGTTTGAAAGTCCTACTGATTATTATACTCTTCAAGAGCAAATCGTCTCCAGTCCTTCAGTCTTCAAGTCTACAAAATCCTCCTCTGTAAGATCTAGTCTTTAGTTGTGTAACTATACAGATGTAGTGCTAATATTTTGAAATGCATTTGAAAGTGTATTTTATTTAGTGTTTACTTTAATGCGTATACTAAGGCAAAGAATTTTCATGGCATTTGGTGTTTCTTCCCATTACAGGAGTATGCTGCTTTTAGTACTAACATTGTCACTTAGTCTCCCTACCTTCCTGCTTTTTTTTTTTCTTTAGATATTAGGTGTATTGATAAATTAGCATATACCCACTAAGTGTCAAAAACAGTTGAAAGGAGATATAGGACAGTTGTTGGATGTGGTGCTCTTGTCCCACTCAAAGTGGAAAAAAAGAGTTTCTACTTCTGTTCTAAGCAGGCTGGATGCAAGTAAAACTTAATTGCACTTCTATTATGAGCTGTTTGCATATTCATAGAATCAAGTTAATGATTTTGTGTATATATAACATTTTTTAGTTGCAAATTGCATTCTGGTTTGCAGTTGGAATTATTTTTGATAAACAGTAAAGATGATGCTGTCCTAATGAAACTAAAAAGTCTCGCTTGGTAGATAATTTTTCAAACATATATTTTAACAGTATTTTGTAACTAAGTGTTAAAAAAAGGTGTGGAGTTGCTTTATTTCTGAATTGGGTTTTGTTGTGCACTGTGCACGGTACTATGAGGGAGACTTTGCAGGGTGCATATGAGGTTGCAACTCCTAAGTCTTCTTGGAAATGTGAGGTGGAAGGAAGACTATTTTTCAGATAACTTGGGTTAGGTACAGACATTGGGTTTTCATAGAACTGCAGTTTTGATTATGTCAATCTAAAAGCAACTAAATTTTATCCCAAGTTTTGTATCTTTAGTAGAGCTGTCCTCAGAAATTGCGAAGACACCTCAGTTTGTAAATATTAGCTATCACCTTCCACTTTATATTCTCTTGTAAATAATTGCAATACCGCTACCAGGATAGAGAAGCCTGATTGACTTACTCCTTTTTTTTTTTTTTAAGTAGATAATTTAATTAGAAACTCTTGTGATTGTCTTTGAAGCAAACTATATGAAAGTTATAATTGCATTGTTCCATTGAGATTTGTCCTGTGGTTTTATTTTTATCTTTTTAGATTAGCAAGCATTAAGATGTCCATTTCTTTTTTTAGACACCAGGAAAATTTAGATGGTCTATTGATCAGCTTGCTCTAATAAATCCTGTGGAAATTGACTCGGAAGATGTTCGACGCCAAGCAATGTATTTGAGTCATGCTAGGTAACTTACCATCTGTTTTTATGCAGTTAACTTAGCTTGAATACTGGAACACTGTTATTTTGCTTTATTGACATTTCAGCACAGTGTTGAAGACTTTTTATTCAAATCTTTTAACATAGATTTTTATGTGTCCCTGGTGTGGATATAATATTTACATGAGATGAGGCTGCCTCTGTGTTGCTCTTTTTTAATGTTAAGAACTGCTGATCCCTTCTGATTGCAATTTGGAAGACAGCCAGATAAAAGCAGTCAACAGAAGCAAGAAAATGTCTTGCCAATGATTGTTACCAAGCTACCTCTTCTGCTCCTTGTCACACCACAGTTTATCTTCTCAGAGTGTTCCATACTGAGACCTATGAAGGGTAGGCTTCTTTGGTGTTTGGGACTGCTGCAGAAGGGTAGAGCTGGGGATACTAGCTAGGTAAGCCAGT
This sequence comes from Antrostomus carolinensis, assembly GCF_000700745.2. Classification (NCBI taxonomy): domain Eukaryota; kingdom Metazoa; phylum Chordata; class Aves; order Caprimulgiformes; family Caprimulgidae; genus Antrostomus; species Antrostomus carolinensis. The sequence goes on along the minus strand of NW_010331045.1, from coordinate 36,541 downwards.
ACCCTTTTTGAAAGGTGTAAGTTGGACTTAATGTGAAGGAGAGAAGACCAATAAGCTTGCTGTCTTTTGAGGAGAAGGGGATTGCTAGTTACTTGAAATAATTTGCAGATCTTGATCTAAACTTTTTCCATGGGGAAAACAAATAAGTAAAACAGGCTTCGTGTATTCCCAGCTCATCTTGAGGGACTCTTGCACACTAAGAGTACAGAGCAACATGCCAAGTGAAGGTAGTCAAGGGAAGGCCACACAGTGGATCCTGTAGATACTCCCATACATTTCTCAGGTATGAACTTGAACAAAGAATTGCACCTTAAGACATGAAGCACCACAGTAATAGAATAATAAAACAATCTTCCATCCTGTTTATGCCTATAGGACTTTCAAGTCCTGGTAGTGAAATGAAACACAGATAGAGGGCTGTTTAGGGCAAGAGTCCTCTGAATATTCATTCATAGAATGGTTTGGGTTGGAAGGGACCTTTCAAGGTCATCTAGGCCAACTCCCCTGCAGTGAGCCAGAACATCTTCAACTAGACCAGGTTGCTTAGAGCCCCGTCCAACCTGACCTGGAATGTTTCCAGGGATTGGGCACCTACAACCTCTGTGGGCAACCTGTTCCAGTGTTTCACCACCTTCATCATAAAAAATATTCATTGTTCTTGGCGTCTGACTGAACCTTCATCTCTCTTTTTGAATAGAAAGAGGTATAAGAAGGAATATTAATTTCTTGCTACAGTGAAGGTGTAGAAAGAACATAACTGTCCTCAACTGTTTCTGTGAACTACCATGTCTTAATGTCAGTATTTGTTTTCTTAACATGTTTGTTTCCTGACCTTCCTCTAGTAGCCAGTAGGTTTCAGACTCTAATGCTATTTATATGTCATAAAGCCTTCAGCCTTCTGTTTTTAGGGAGTTGGTTACATTATTTCTGGAAGCCTGTTAGGACACACAAACTAGCTTTAATTTAGATGGCTTGGGTGACAATTGCAATGATGATTAGTGGCACGGCCTACAGATATGAACATGCGTTGTCTCAGTGGATCCTTTCAGTCCGTCCTACTGTGTCCACTGTTTTGGTGGGGTTTTTTTTAAAATCATCTGACATGACTAGAAAGAGGCAAGTTCATCTCTGTGTAGATTTGCTGTGTCCATGCTTGCATGTTTCAGTGTAGTACAGACTGAGGTGGTTATTTCTGGTGCCTGCAAACTGCATAGTTAAATACATATGTGTATATATATATGTGCATGTGTGTAAGGTTTTGTATGGCAACTGATTTTAATTTACATTTCATAAATACTACTTTGTGGAAACGAAAGTGTCGTAAATACATGTCTTGACATGAAAAGTTCTTGATAAAAGAATTGAGGTGTTGAAGCCCATGGATAATGTTACACAAATTATATACTCCATTTTAATAGTGCTTGCTAACAAGTCATTTTCTCAATTAGTTGTAACAAACCACAAGCATAAGAAATTTGGTGTATAAATATCTCAAACTTTTAGTTCTCTGTTATGCAGTGAAAACAGTTTGAGTAGCAGCACAGTGTAAAAAGCTCATGAGCACTTTGCAAAGTCTGTGTGTATCACGTGCAGACTTGATTTTGGGCAGTAGTACTGTTTCCAGTATCATCTGTGTGCTGTGTGTTTATTGCACCACTTATAAAATGATTAGGAGAACTTCTTCCTGGCAGGCTGTGTTAGTGAAAAATAGTCTGTCAGTAATTGATCAGACACAGTGGCAGAGTCTTGTCCACAAGCTTTCCTCTTTTTTATTTAACTGGTAGATCCTGAATGTTTCTGAAACGGATGCTCTGCTATTATATGTTAAGTATTAGAAAAATCTGTACTGCATCTTGCACTCTGTGTGTCACAGTTGCAAGTGCTCTGTTGCTTGAAGTTGCACGCAAGACTGGCTTGTTTTTATGCTTGTTAAATACATGTGATGTTTTGGCTTTGTAATTTTCCTGGAGTTATGCACTGAAGAAAAAACATCCTCTCTACACTGACCAGCACTTTCAGTGAGAACTGTTTCCCCAGTTCTCCTGTTTCTCCTTTGGAATCTGGCTTGTAAAGGTGCTTGTTACTTTTGATCCACTATGTATAAATATACAATAATTGTATTCTTATTTTTTTTGGTACAATAACTGAATTTTGTGCAAGTGTCTTCATAGAATTGTCACTTCAGCATCATCTAGGCAGACAGAGGTGCAGGTGGCATGTCCAAGTATTGCAGGTCTGTTCAAAGTCTGATTAGCATCAGAGAAAGAGGGCTGTGAGGGAGAGTTTATGCACCTACATGTGTTTGTGTAGCTAATGATGTCTGTTATCTTACTGATTTATAAAATTATTCAAGGGTAATTCAGGTATAGTAATTCAGGTGTATGAAAGTATGATGTGATGCATATAAGACTGATGAATATTACTTGGAAATTTTTTTGACGCTTATAAATTACATAATAGTTACTGAAAGTGAGACTTGAAGGTGACTGTTAAAGGAAGTACAAATGTAGAATCTCACACATCGTTTGAACACAGCTGAAGTAACTTTTTTTTTAAATCAGGTTAAAAGCTGCATAGAGGAATGTGTTAATTGATCCAAACTGAAATACGATATTGTATCCTGAACTGAGGGCAATATGGCAGAGTAGCTGTTTGAAAGGGCTAACTCTGTGCTGGGAAAGTGGGCTGTGTCAGGAACTGGAGTATGCAAACATTCCATGAGTATCTTCTGTTGTTCTTTTGCTGCTTACAGCTCTGTTTTCTATTCTGCTTGATTTTGTAGTGAGATTTTTTTTTTAAACCTAATCTCGTGGCAACTTTAACACTAAAATCTGTTCATATGACAAATTCAACATAACTAAATTAATTATTTTGGAAGATCAGATATGATTGAGTTTTTGTCCAGATAAAAATACTTGCTGATACAAGGAGTAAATAGAAGATTTGCAAATATGTACTTATAAATGGTACAGATCTCTTTCAAATGAACTGAAATAACTGAGAAGTGTATTTATATTTCTATAGTTATAGTATGAGATTATTGGACATAACCATGAAAACATCATAAGATTTAGGGTTTAGTGCAATTTCATTTATAATGTTTCTCTTAAGCATCTGTAAACAACAGTCCAAAATGGTTGGACTTTACTTTTTTTTCCAATTATGTGATGGTTTTGATAATTGACTTGTTTTTCTTTTGTTACTTAGAATTGATAAGGAGACAGAAGACAGGAGGCAAAAAGCCATTGAGGAGGTAATAAAACTTTCTGTGCTATCAAGTACTGATTTGTTTTAGCTACATACCTACAAAAAAGATCTGTGTCTATTACAGGATTTCAAAACCCAGAAGCCTGTTACATTTTGCTGGCAGTAAGAAAGTAATTTTTTGTCCTCACCCCTTGCGGTTGCAGTTGGAATCCATGTGGTCTTTTTCTTCCCATCTTATTTCACACACCTGTAGGTCAAAACAACAGATCTTACTTCTTTCATATTGCTTTCAGGAATGTAGCTGTAAGATAACTCTTACAAATAATTAATTTAGGGTTAAAAACAATGGGTTTGTATTTTGGGTTTTACAGTAACTGTTAGTGTCAGCTTAGTTTCTTTTATTGCATTTTGAAAACTATAGCAGAACCTTGGTGATTTTTTGTTTGCTCCAAAGTTGGGTTAGTTGGAGGCAGGACTTTCTTCTGGTAGCTTGTAATTCTTTCTGTCCTGTTTTCATTTTATTTTTCACTATCCATTTGGCTGGCGGAGAAGGAAAAGTAAAGTGTTTCAAATCTTCACTATAAAAATCTTCAATGTAATTTTTATTGCAATTTAAAAAAAATAAAAGAAAGGCTCTGATAGGCAAGTCTTCCTCAGTGTTACTGACCTTTTTATACTGTATTATGCTGTTACCAGTTTCTTTCTCTAGAAACAAAAAAATATGTTCTATGATTCCATAAATGTGCTATGTAGTTGACCTGCAGCTAAGATACTCTGTTGTTCTAAATCTGCATTAAAAAGGATATTTCTTCTTTGTGGGGCATAAGCTAATGGATTATTATGTAGCTGAACAGCTTGAAACCATGTCTCTGATAAAAATGATACCTTTAATAGTTGAGTGTTTCAAGCTGAGTTTTTTTTCATTTGCTTTGAGTCCTGCTTTTATTGTGAGAACAGGATTTGCCATGCATTTCTTGAAGCTATGTAATAGCATTCATCTCCTCAGCATCAGTGTTCTAGGGTGCAGCTGTGACAGCAGTTATAGTTTCTGGTTCAAAGAAAGACCGAGGTGCTCGTACTCATAAATGTGTCACTGCTAACTGGTTTAGCCAAATACACTAATAATATTGCCCAAAAGCCTTGGCTTTTCTCTTCTTTTGCTGTTACTACAGTGACTCTTTAGCATTTCTGCGAAATAGCTCAATTGTCATAATACAACTACTCTTCAACAGACTGAAAATTTGAACACAATTATGTTAAACTGCTGTTCAATAAGTATGGTAGAGACAGTTTAAATTTTTAAATGAGTAATTAGTGTTAAATTAAACTTTTGTACAATTTTCACTCTGTAGACTTGAAAGATCTGATGTGGTATGTGTCATAAAGAACATGGGGGTCTTCTTCACATCAAATTGTTTTTTCTTTAACCTCTCTGGGCCTGAAATAATGAAATATATTTTAGGTATAAGGAATAACTCTATTTGTTTTGTGGAAGGAAGAGTTAAAATTCTTAAGATCTGAGAGTAGCAAAAGATATTACTTAATTTTTTTCTTGTTCAGGGTACTAATGTAAATTTGAGAGTCCAATTTTTAAAAGTGCTAAGATGGTTTGTTCCTGTTCTACTCTAGTTTTTCACAAAAAGACTCATAGTTCCTTCTCCTTGGACTGAACATGAAGGCAAGCAAGTTTCTCAGTTTAATTCAACCAAATGTAAGTTGCTTTTATGTGTCCACCTGAAATTACGTAGCTTTTGGAGAAATTATGAGGCGTAATTTTTTTTCAATCTCAAATTTTATGAACTAATGATAAAAGGTGGCACCACTGATAGGTTTTATCTGTTCTCTCCAAGTGCTTTATTTGCTTAAAAATAATTTATTAATCCAGAATGTTACATAATTTTTCCTTTTTGTTATATTTGATTCTTGTTCTTAAATCTTTTCCTTTCATAACCTGTCTTCAACCAGTTTAATTTATACACACAACATTGCTGCATCAAGACTGTTAATAGCCAAGTCTTCTACTTTGCTCTGTTCTTCTGATATCTGCATGTCTGACTTGTTCTGACTGCTTTCCTGCCAATATAAGTTTATGGGAAGCTGAGCTCCATATTTTTCTACTCTTCCTTGCTATGTAAATTCCTGTTGTCCTCTTAGTGTCCTGCTAACTCACTGTCACTGAATGTAGGGTTGTGAATTTTCTAAGTTTTAGTTTATGCCAGTATTAGATTTTATTATTAATGCTGTTGTTCTAAAGTTTATGTATAAGCAACAGAATACACAGTAAATGGGTTACAAACTGGACAAATGTCAGCTGTAAAGTATTGTTTGCATTCAGTATTGTTTGGGAAGAGATTCTTAAATAAGTGTTTGGGGATTTTTGCAAGATTTGGAAGAAGCTAAGCTGTTAGAAATTTTTATCAAGGAGATGCAGCTTGTGGATAATGTATTTTTAATTGTCAACTCTAAGAGAATCATTTGGGCAGAGAACATAAGACACAATCTTAGACCTGGGAAAGTGAGGGGTGAAATAAAATGGTTTAATGTGATCCTTAGCTGTGAAAAAAGGGTGGAGTGGTAGATTCTTAATCTTCAAGTCCAGACTGCATGATTTTCTGGAAATGTGTTTTACTTGAACACAAACTGTTTGGCTAAGTTTGTTTTAAATCTCTGTAATGTAGAGGAGGCTGCAGGAGACAAAGATTTGGGCGCAGTTCATGTTACTTCATTAAGCTTTTTTTTTTTAATGGAAAGGTGCTAAAATTCTTGTAATCATCTCTAATGGTAACCTTTTATTGGTACTTCTTTCTAATCTCTTCCAAACTTTGATGCAAAAATTTTGTTTGGTTGTATTAAATATTCTAACTTACTGCTGGTAGGTTTCAAAACTCTATATGCAATGTTTGATTAAATTTAAGTTCTTATCTGTTTTACAGCCATAGATCTAAATAACATTTCTCCAATTGGAAGACAGCTAACTTTGCAGCCTGGTAAAAGCAATGGTGGGTAAAAGACAATGTCTGAAATTAGAGGCTTTCTCTAAAGCAAAATATCCCATTGTTTAATGGTTATTGAACTTCAAAAGGGAATGATTTTTTGGTTAATATTCCTGTATAAATATTTTTTCTTGAACTGTATGGTACTATTAATTTTACTATCAATTTCTCATAGTAATTTAGAGAATTATTACTATTACTCTATTATACTCTTTCATATTTTTTTCCAAAGTAAAAACTGAAGTCCTCTGTAGACTGTAGAGTGCATTTTTTCCAACTCAATGTATGTACTTTTTCTGAATTAAAAAGTGAATATAAGCCTCAGGTTTATGGGTAAATTGCAGTTCCAAGAAACCTTTAATGTCTTGGATTGTTTTGGGTTAGAGAATCTTGATTATTTTCTCTGCCAAATAGCAGAAATCTTACAACATATTTTGAACTATTTCAATTTAGATAAATAGGTCATGTTTTTTCATAGGGTATTTTGATGATCTTTCTCCCATTTCTTTTTGAACCCTTCCTTTCTTCAGAGACCTTTCTCCTCAGTTAAGAATGCCTCTAGAGGCTTTTATGTTACAACCCTTGTTTTTTATCTCTGGGTCTGAGTGTGCTGCATATAGTGTTATCAAATCAGAATCCTAGCTTTAATTAACACTTTTCCTTATTGCACCTCTAGCTTAAATAGCTCAATTGTAATCCAATTTGAAAGTGAATTTTTGTTACTACAGTTTCAGTGAAAGGTCACTGCAAGCTAATTTTGTTGCTTTTATTCATTGCAGCTGCTTGTCAGACAGTACTGTCTTTGCCAGTGGATTTTAATTTAGAAAAAATACTAGGTATGTCATATCTAAATTTAATTATGAGTGTCTAAATAGAAAACTTGTTTTGGTATTGTTTGCTGTTTTTTTTTTTTTTTCTTACGAAATATTGAAAACCCTCTGTATGAATGAAAGTTTTAAGTATGTGTTCTAAATAGTTACTGTGTGTTGGGTGGGACACAGAATCATAGACTCATAGAATGGTTTGGGTTGGAAGGGACCTTAAAGATCATCTAGTTCCAACCCTCCTGCCATCAGCAGGGACACCTTCCACTAGATCAGGTTGCTCAAAGCCTCATCCAGCCTGGCCTTGAACACTTCCAGGGAGGGGGCATCCACAGCTTCCTTGGGCAACCTGTTCCAGTGTCTGACCACCCTCACAGTGAAGAATTTCTTCCTAATATCTAATCTAAACCTCCCCTCTTTCAACTTAAACCCATTTCCCCTTGTTCTGTCATTAACTGCCCTTATGAAAAGTCCCTCCCCAGCTTTCTTGTAGCCCCTTCAGGTACTGGGAGGCCGCTATAAGGTCTCCCTGGAGCCTTCTCTTTTCCAGGCTGAACAGCCCCATCTCTTTCAGCCTGTCCTCATAGGAGAGGTGCTCCAGCCCTCGGATCATCCTGGTGGCCTCCTCTGGACTTGTTCTACCTGGTCCATGTCTCTCTTGTGTTGGGGGCTCCAGAACTGGACGCAGTATTCCATGATTTGAGTGTAAGCATAAAGATAAAAGAGGAAGGTTATGGAGAACAATCAGAAACTGATTAACAGTTCTGAATGCATAAAAGGTAGTTAGCAAAAGACACCTCCATGCCTTACCCAAATCAATTATCTAACTTAACGGAGCTGTTTGATTTAATTTGCTGCCATGAGGCTTATAGCCTGGCCTTGCCTTGAGCAGAGCTATGCTATAATTCTGTGCCTTTAATTTAGCTGAAGCCATGGCATTGAGTAGAAGTTGTGCTGTGGCAAAAAAGCCATGACTACTGAGTGGGGAGAGAAATCCAAATTATCAGTCTGATTATAACTGCTATATTAAGCAATTGCTGCCAGCTTCTCAGGCAAGAGGGTTGGAAAGGCCTGTTCTTACAGTTCAAATATGGAAATATTTGGTATAGCCAGCTCAGAGGTTTTTATCTGCATGGTACTTTTCTGGTATTAAAGTTCACAACCTTGATTGTGGGTCATCAGAATTAAAACAGAACTGTATCTATTGCTTCAGTGATCTTAACAAATACTTCCATCAATTAATAGTTTGTGAACTCGTGAAAACAATTCTCTTAAAAGAAATACCCAATTAGAACAGGACAGGAGCAAAAAATTAAATGCTCGAGTAAGTCTCAGCATATTTTAATAGGTGTTTGTTAAGATCCGTATGGTTTTTTACTGTAAGCCGCTAACTGCTTTGACTTTGTTAGAGTTGAATCTGGTTTGCCTTTGGGTATCAATTACCATGAACATCGAAGCATATGTGAGACCTGAAAAAGGGCCTCATCTTGCTTTGGTAGTATGGTAACCCCTTCTTCACAACTCAAATGTGAAGAGTAATACCAGTTTGGAAAGAGGCCAGTAAGTAGATGGTAGCCAATTTTATTTATCTATTTATTTATTTTAAATGCAGACTAGCATTAAAGGATGATAGGCAGAAGTGGGACCTTGGTAGACAGAGTGGATTTATTAATAACAAACAGTCCTTTGGAATAGATGCCTAAATTAGGTTAATTCCTTGCTGTATTGGTAAATTGGATTAAGTGTTTTAATTAAGTTATATATGTCTCCATAGTGGAAGATACTTTTTTTTCTTGCATTCTTACTGGAAACGACTTCTCCTCCATATTTCTAGGTGAATATTTTAGAACTGATGAATTTGCTGATCAGTCTCAGGAAAATCTGAGCTCTTCATCACTCAGAAGAAAGCTGTTTTTAGAAGAAAATGGAAGTGTATCTGAGTGTTTATCCCCTTCTCTGCATAGTCCATGTGGTAGTAAGCCACTTGGAGTGCTTTGTTCAATTGACATATCTCCAGTCCGGTGCAGAAGTCCTCTGGAAACATCTAGTTCAGTAAGTAGCCTGGTTCTGGGGGCTGGATGGGATGTGACTTAGCTGGCAAAGAGTAGTTCCTAAAGCAGGCTGTACCAATTCTGTGTTCTGACAGACTTCACAAGATGAATGACCATGTTTTTAATAAGCTACAACTGCTTTGTGAGACAGTAGGTATTAGACCAAAGGTGGTAGGTTTTTTTTAATCAAATTCCAAAATCAGAAAAAAAGAATGTGAACAAAAAAAGTCTTGAAAGAAATTATTATTGACTTTTTATTCTATCAAATTATTATGTTGCTGTTCTTTTGTATAGAAGGAATTATGCTTTAATTTTATGTTATGAAAAGGAAGTAAGAATCAATACATATACAAGACTTGCTGAAAGCATGTTGAAACTATTTTTTATATAAAAAGTGTATACAAAAAAAAAAGGCCTGTTTAAATCCATAAACTGCTGTCTAAAATACTAGTTGGTATGAACAGGTGATATAATTATTCTCCATATAGCTCATCCACTCATTTGTGGTGGAAGAAATGACCTGTGGATCTTTGAATGCAGTGCTAAATACACTTTTTTCTTTTCCATTGACTAGAGATTTCAGATGAACAGACATTTATTAGAACACAGAACATAATGTTTTTTAAATTAAGCAAGATGAATCTTATTCTCAGGTAGACATAGCACGGCTGAACTGGTTTAGGTGGTCCTGTTTCTTCTGTTCAGTGGCTGAAGTGCATGGGGAAAAAAGCTACGTCAGCAAGAGTGTGGCTTTAAAAAAAGTCCTCACTGTGGTAACCTAGTAAAGAATTCCTACAACATAATTATACTGCTAGAAGTGACTTTTCTTTTTGCACCACACACTTAAGCAAGATCAAAACCACTATTCTCTTTTATTGAGGAAAAGTATTTTATCTGCTGCTGCATTAAATAATTCAGATAATATGGATTCCATTAAAATATAAATAGTGACTCGCTTTCATCTGCCATGCTATGAGTAAGAAATTGAGATTACATACTTGACTATATACACAGATAGTATTAATTCCCTGGTTAACCTTCTCATAGTTCTTAAATATAACTTATATTATAGGCTTAGTTGGTATTACAAGACAGTTTGAGTCCATTTCTCTTTTCCTATGTAGAGGCATAAAAATCCAAGTGAAGAGTTGCAACTGGAATATTTAAGCTAAACTAATGATGGAGATTGTCATTGTACGGGTTTAGTTTTCCTCAGTGCTGCCGTATTAGGCTTTTTAATTAGAGAACATTTTACATACACATATTAGTCAAAGTTTACATTGTGAAAATTTGCTCTTTTTCTTTTTTACTGAAGGGTCAGTTTTCATCAAGTCCTATTCAGGGAGGAGCAAGGGCTTATAGTCTGGGAAGTATAACCAGTCCCACGTTTCCAGAGGGGTCTCCTGCTCATCATGGTTCTCCTAGTTTTTCACCAATTGCTTTTCACATAAGAAAGACACCACTGTCAGGTATGGTTTGATTGTATATGTATTATTCTTTCTTCATTTATATGTTTTGATTATAAAAACTGCTGCATTCTTCCTGGAACTTGTTTCTGTTTGGAGACAAGTTACTGTGCTCTGCAGACCAGCAGTTTCCTCTTATATGACACGTTTACTGTTTAGCAGTGAAATATCTTAATGGTGTGAAAGAGTGAAGTGTATCTGCTTGCAAAAAATCAACTAGGGAAAATGTTTTAGAAGAAGGGAGTGACACCTAAGAGGAATGAAAAAACTTTAAAGGGTTAATCTAGTGTGAGGAGTGGGTTTAGAGCCATATGCCTGAACTAAGTTAGGTCACATTCTGATTTGGCCCAACCTGAAGCATTTTAATTGGAGAAATTGTGTTTAGCTTGAGTTTTCAAATCATGTGATTGTCAAGATTTTTTGAAATGAAACTGACTAGTGAAGAATCATAGAATTGTAAAATAGTTTGGGTTGGAAGGGACCTCTAAAGATCATCTAGTTTACTCCCCCTGCAGTGACCAGGGACATCTTCACCTAGATCAGGTTGCTCAGAGCCCCGTCCAACCCGACCTTGAATGTTTCCAGTAATAGGGCATCTACCACCTCTCTGGGCAACCTGTGCCAGTGTTTCACCACCCTTATTGGAAAAAATTTCTTCCTTCTATCTAGTTGTGAAGAAATCGCAAACATTTTGTGTCCTTATTGCTCTAGAAAGTTTCAGTATTTCATGTTTCTTCCATTGCATGGGAAGACTTAATGGCATGTTTATAAATGATTTTGCTCCCATAAGCCTTGTGATATTTCAACACAATTATATGTGGAGATTGCTTAGGTGTTTTCCCACTTGTTTGATTTTCTTGAAAACTTTATTGCTACCCCAATTTTTTTTAAAGCCTATAGAATATGTGTATTTATATTTGTTCAGGGGGAAAAAAAAGCCACAGAACCAGCCTTCACACATTTTCCTGTGAACACTGTGGTATTGACATTTGAAAACGCAAGGCCTCTGGTACAGAAAACTACTGTAGGAAACAAATTTGGTAGTAAAAATGGGATTAAAAACCTACCTTATCATGATACTTTAAATGTCTTGGGGGTTTTTTGGCACTTTTTGTTGTGGTGGGGTTTTTTTTTGTTTGTTTTGGTGGTGTTTGGTTTCTTGTTGCTATTTTTTCCTGTTAGTTTTTTTTAAGAATGCCTTGGAGCTGGGAGACAGTGATCAGTAAAATACTGTGCAGTTGGCTATAGCTATTCAAAGGACTGTAGGGCTTTGAGGATGGTGACTTGAACTGCATCTGATGCCTAACAGAATAACTCTTGTTTTTTACAGACCAAAGAAAATTTACATTTCGTTCTCCAGATATTCCTTCTTCCTCTAATAGAATGACAGCCTCAACTACAAGAAGTCCTTATATAGATGGTTGTTCTCCAATTAAAAATTTTTCTCCTGTGAGGCTTGGAGCATGTAGAGGAACTGCCCAGTATCAGACTTCTGTCATTAGAATACCAATTGCAGTTGAGAATCACGGTGAGGATGAGGAAGACAAGGAAAATGCTCCTCCAGCAGAAGCTCGGTTCCCAGACATAGATAATGGAATAAACTTATGTCAGCAAGACGGTGACACTTTTGCACATGGCACACATCTTGTTGTAGCGACTGTGTCTATTGCACCAGATCGCTCAGAAGCTTGTCATCAAAGGTTGTCATCATTTCAGGATATAGAAGGCTCAAAGGAAAATAATACTGTAGATATGGCTGATGCAGTTGAAGTGTCAGAGGAAAACACGTGGATAAAAGAAACAGTTGGCACCAGCAATGCGCCGATGACCAGCTTTATGACAGGGATTACTTTCAGTATTGAAAACTCTCGCATGTGCATGTCACCTCTGGCAGAAAGCAGCGCGATTCCTTGTGACAACAGTAGTATTCAGGTAAAGATAAAACTTCTATTGCTTCTCTGTAAAACTGAGCTTGACGTACTAACTTTTAGTTTGTATACCGTTCTGGAAGTAATTACCTGTTTTCTCTTATTGGATGTGGCATGCAGGTTGTGTGGTGACTTTTACTTCCTTCCCCCTCATCCCCTTTTCCCTCTCAGTGGAGTCAGCGTAGCAATTACAAATTATTTTTGTGTTACTAGGTGCAGTAATACTTTTTACTTAATCCAAACTAATTCTGACAGGCTCATTTACAATTTGCTTTTGTTATTAACTGATGGTAGCTGATTTGCTGGATTAAGTTCGTTTAATCAAATGCAAGTCATCAGGTATGACAATCTGAGAAGTTTATTATAGGTGATAAATTGCAGTACATTTTTAAAGCCCTGCTCTTGATTTCAGGTGGACAGTGGTTATAATACACAGACTTGTGGAAGCAGCATTATGGATACTGCAGGAGCTGAAAACAGTTGCAGAGAAAATGATGTGAATACGAATGTGTTTCAGAATAAATCTCACCTTCTTAGAACAAAGGTAGGAGTTAAATTGTGATACAGAAGTGATAGCCTTCCCATCTAAAGTATCCATTCCCTGGTTTATTCAGTTTCAGGGAGCCTGAGTGAGGGGAGAGACTGTCAGGTGATAATAGAGAGCATGTTAATGTAGCACTAGTTCAACTTTTATGTTGAAAACAAGGACTAAATGCAGGGCAAATATTGTCAGCGGGCAATAATATTTTTGTGTTCTCTGACAATGGCAAAGGTAATTTCAGAGCAAACCGAGTAAGTACATAAAGGGTAGTTGTGAGGCTGCTCGTGGCTTCTGATGTATTGTAGTCTGTCTCTTATTTTTATTTTTGTTGTTCTTGCTGCTTTTTTTTTATTGCTAAGTTTTTAAATGTGTGCCTGTGGAGAAGCACAGTTTTTTGGGAAAAAATGTCTGCCACTTCTTTTCATAAACTAGCCTCAAGTTTTCTGAACCATACCTGGCCTGCTGACTTGGTGGAGAACTTTCTGCTTGGGTACAGTCTTTTGAGTACAACCCCTCTGATGACCTATCTAAAAAAACAAACCAAAAAAACCCAACAAAAGACAATACATATCTAGCAAGTCTCCCAAGCTTTTAATCTTGTGATTGATGGGAAGGAGTTCTTCCAGAGAATGCAAAGCAAGGCTAGTTTCTTTGAAGGGAGAGCAAAGATCATCTCTCACTTGGTAATTATGGTCTTACTGTCTTACAAACTTAATAGTTTATGGTTTACTATTTAGCACCATTTACAGTCTGAAGGGGAGACAGTACTGACCAGTAGTACCAGGTTATAGAAAGACTCACACCCATTCAGCCCTGACTTCTGTATTTGCCATGCTAATAGCCCCTTCTCTGCCAAGGTGAAGAGCAGATTGATGGTTTCTTACAGGCCATTGACATCAAATTTTGAACTCTGCTTATTTAACATTAGGGTAAGTGTGCCCTTAACAGAATAACAGATGGATATTTTATCTTTAACTTTTAAAAATACTCATCTACTCTGAGGTCTTGCTCCAGTCACGCTGGTGGACATGGATTATACATGTGAATGTGGATTCATCAGAGTGCATTGTCCAATATCAAACCTGTCCTAGAAACTCAGCGATGTCATGCAGCTGTCTTTTCCCACTGCCAGTCTTTCAATTGCTAGATCCTGACTAAGCCCAACTTTGCATTTTGGATTGGGATTTAAGTGTGGAGGCATTAAGTACTTAATTCAGCTCTCACAACAGAGAACCCACAGAGAATGAAAAGAAAAAAGCATGGGCATTGCTGGTTGAAAGAATAGAGTCTGGCTTATTCAGAGCATGTGTGGTCTGAATGAAGGTTCTTGCTGACAGCACATCTCAAAGATTTGTGCAGAGAAAACATTATCTTTAATTTCTTTTTGTTTCAGAAGGGGAGAGATGGGAGGCTGAGGTACTAATTGTAACTTGAAATTTTCAGATAGTTAGTTTGTGTCCTGTTTCTTTTGGGTAATTTTTGTGAAAATGTTTTTTTAAATTAACTTTTCCTTATTACTCTAGGAGTGCTCCATTTTAAACCATAAGGACAATCAGTTGCTGAGAGCAAAATCTCCAGAGAAGCAATCCTGTTTCCAAAAAGCAAAATCACACAGTACAGTATTTGGTCAAAATGCAACTTGCAACATTTCTGCCTGGAAACATAAAAATTAAATTCAAGTTCAGGGATTTCACAAAAATGGTATGTCATTTTCTGATGGAGAACTTAAACTGTGTTGGCTAATAAACTTTTATATATATGACCTCAGTTACTTGGATTATACATACTATTTTGCTTTATTAATACAAATATAATAAATTGTCTGGTACATATTAAGGGAGTTTTTAAATCATGTGGGGTTTTCCAGGTCTTATTAACAAATTTATTGGTATCGCTAAGTGATCCTTTTGAAAATTAAGGTGGCTGAGACATGATACAAAGAAATCTAGTGTTTTTTCAGAATTGTGTTCCTTCTGTGATTAGGGTGGATTCCACACGGAGCCTTGTTTTGAAAGTTTGGACATAACTTCAAGAGGAGGATTTCAGGTAGACTGAGCAAACCCAGAGTAACTTGCATAGGAGCCAATGTAACTGCAGAAACACCTACAGTTTAAGACAGAACTCCCTAAGGCACGAGGGAAATTCTTCTTCAGGGGAGAGAAAAAAGAAAGGCAAGAAGGGGTATTGGTTTTGATATGTATTGCTTTTCCCCTGGTCAGATCTATTGTGTGGTTTCAGGAATACTACTGCTGGTACCACAAAGGAGCCACTGGTCAGAAACAAACTGCTGGGGGTGTGATGAGAGCAGGGCTGGGGTGTAACATGAGAGGGGCGAGTGTCTGTGAATACTGGTCTAAAGTAACACTGATGAAACTCAGCTGTGACTTTCACAAGGAAAGAATAAAACTAGTGTTCCAGAAATGGGTCCCTGGAATATGTGTCTATTTTCTAGTAGGCTGCAAGCTGTTAAAAATGAGTGCTTTCATTTCAATACCAGGCTCCTCCTTGTAATTAAGTTTTCCTTGTGAACAGAACAGCTGCATGAAAACTTCATTCTAGTTATGGAAATTACATACTTTTCCACAATTAAAAAAAAATAAAAGGTTTAATTCTCCTAGGAATAAAATAAGCTTTATATCAGAGGAAGCCCTTAGCAGTTCCTTGAACAGTGTTTTCCTTGGTTTGACAGAAAACTGCATATCCGTCAGTTAGCTTCACCATGTACTGCAGTAAAATGTACTATTGGTTACTTTAAAATTAAATTATAGTGTTGTTGCTTTAGTAACTGCATTAGTACTAATTTTGCAGTTGATCACCTGACTCCCTCAGCATCTCCTAAGAATACTTGTGTCCAAACTGATGCTCCCTTTTGAAGGAACATAAGAAGGTGCAATGAGGTTAATTGGTCTCAGTACACAATTTAAGAGCAAGATGTAGCCTTCTTTCTAGTAAACCATACCATTAGACTTTTACTTCCCTCTTACATTTAATTCCCAATGCTATTACGTTGCTTATAGAAATTACCGAAATATTTAGATAAACATTTAGGAATATAATGAACATTTGCATGCCACTTACTGCAAAAAGTATTAATATAAATACTTTTAAGAAAACTATTGATGAACAAAAGTAATGGAAGGAGGAGGGTCTGAAAGCCCAGAACTCCCTTTGACTAATCAAATCAGATTTGGTTAAATTTCATTGGATTTGTTGAAAAGAACCTTCTGGAATTTGTAAATGGGAATGGGGGAAAAAAATCCATATGGTAATCTTCTAGCCCTAGTGACTGAGGTGGGAAGAAAAGATAAGGGCAATTTCCTAAGAAGGTGTGTCAGGGCTTGGTGTTTGTAGAGCTGTGAAGTAAACTTTGTTGGATTAATCAAAAAGGAAGGTCCATTCTAGTACATGCTGCAGGTGGAGCTGTCTTCCTGTCTTTTCACAGTGAGGATACCCAGTGCCAGGATACTGGATGGAAGTTCTGCTTCCTGTTCTGCTCCACAGCCCACAGAAAGGCTTTTACCAAAGCCACAGATCGTGGCTGATAAGTAGCTATTGACACACGAAGCCTTAAACAGTTGGTCAGACCTAAACTTGAGGGCAACTGCCACCACTTTAAACCCCTCAGAGGGGAGGTATGAATGGAATTGCACAGCATTAAAAAGCAACGTGTTAGACCTGAGACTTCTGCGCAAGTGTTGTATGAATAGAACAGTTCTTGAAGTATTTTAATTCATAACTCACCAGTGAAGGCTTTCTGAAGAACAAAGAAAAAGGGAAACTTCTATACCATCAATAAAGCTTCATTAGGTTTTCGTTCTCACATTGCAAAAACAATAAAAAAACTACTTTAGATTTCTAAGCAGCAAACACAACATGCATTATTTTTATTTCTATAGCAATATAATCAATATTTCTGTAACACATTTTGGATTTACATTAAATGAACCTAATATCCTAAATTGTCTATTTCATGATCTTGAAACACTGCTCTACTTTAAAGCTGGAAATACACTGAATTTTGTTAAAGTAGAGAATGAACTCAGACTTCTACAAAATGAATTTATTAAATAAGGCCTTCAGAATGTTCTTAGCTTTAGCTTGTATGGTTTGTAGCTCAAAAGCAAGACACAACTTGTCTAAGATTCAGAAGTTATTTCTGACCTTGTGTCTCTCCTGTTTCTCATGGTAATTCTTTTTAACAGTAATCGATTGAAAGGGTGAATTTCAGATTTCTGGACTGTACAGAGGATCTATTTTTGCAACTGTGATTGCTAAAATCAGTACTGTAAAGGGGAAGATGAGAAGCAGGGTGGTTCAAATTATGCTCTGTTCGGCATGATATGTATAATTAAGATTTGGTTTTATTTTTTTAATTAAAATTTTTGATTCTTTATAAATATATATTCAGTGGTCAGAGGCTTTCAAAGAATTCACAGATTTTAAAAAAAGCCATCACTAAAATATTTAATTGCACCCTGTGTAAGTATTTTCTTAAAGGGAAAAGTAATGGCAGAAAAATGGGTGAATGTGAGAATTAAAGATCCCCCTTCAAATATATAGCCTGTGTTTTCTGTCCTGTTTTATAGTCTACCATTAGATGGGAACTATTTATTTTATGAAAACATGCATATTTTTTATGTTTGTATAATTGTTTTGTAGAAGAAACCTACTGTGCAAATTATTGTGGAAATCATTTGACCATTCTGTTTCTCTAGTTGTACTTAATACATTGGTTGGCACATGTTGCACAAAAAGGTCATTGTTTACATAAAATTAATTTCAGTAGTTTTAACAAGAGGCTTTTAACATGTATAATTAATTGTAAATTGAGTAGTGAAACAGAATAAAGATGTCTCTTTTGTACCTAGATTGTTTGGTTTTTGCTACAATTTGCAGCACCTTGCATTTGAGTGCTGCCTGTAACACAGGTATGTGTATGTTGTTTGGGTGAGGGGCCTTGGGGAGCAGAGGGAGGAGATCAGAGAAGGAGCTTGGCAAGCTTTTGCTCAGACATGCAGTTAAAAAATGGATTCAGTTACTGTAATATACGGTGCTGAATTAAAAGGGTTATAGGTCCAGTGCTCTGCACATCTTTCTTGAAACTAAGTTTTATTTTTAAAGTTTCTAAATAAGCCATTTAGAATAGTGGTGACAGGATTCAAACATCTCATTCATGGGGTCTGGGTTTTCTCTATTGCAATCAGTTAAATGCGTTAACTGTCTCCTTTTGATGCCTTTTATAAATGCACATTTTATCCAGTCCTTTACAATGACAGCATACAGGGAGCTGAGTAAATACGGCCAAGTGACAACCACATATTGATCAACTGTGACCCACTGACTACCCAAGGAAACCACTGAGGGCTAAGTGACTCGTATAGAAGTTTGTGAGCTGTAACTCTTCAAAGACCTCTGAGGAACATCTGTAGGACATGGGATTGCAGTTTCTCGTCTTTGAGAGCTAGGAATGGGCATCAGCAGAACCACTCTATGAAAACTACTATAATCCCAGGCACTTTGGAGGACATTTTTACTGAAGTGAACTTGCAGAATTCAATAGCAACCCCTCAAAGTACCTGTGATGGGAGCTCACACTTAAGATTATGTCAGTCCTCACAGCACACAAA
This sequence comes from Antrostomus carolinensis, assembly GCF_000700745.2. Classification (NCBI taxonomy): domain Eukaryota; kingdom Metazoa; phylum Chordata; class Aves; order Caprimulgiformes; family Caprimulgidae; genus Antrostomus; species Antrostomus carolinensis. The sequence goes on along the minus strand of NW_010331045.1, from coordinate 17,904 downwards.
ACATGCTTTATGACTACACAGCCAGGTGATGTAGCTTGACTGTAACAATGTAGTTCAAGTAACAATGTTTGGGGTTTTTTTTTTGTGAATTCTAACTCACCAGGATCTTGCCAATCCAAGCTGGAATGGTCACTGCAAAACTTGTCCTTACTTGTGGCTTTGTGTGTAACACAAGTGTAGCGTGGCTTGCAAGGCTAAGCAAAGCTGCCTACAAGACTAATGCACTTCTACAGTATGGTTTCTCTCTCCATCTGCATATCATATGCATATGTGCACACAGCTCATCCCATGTGACAGAGAGCTTTCCCAGAAAGACGTTTAAGTCTGGAATTTATCTTTCAAGTGTAAATTCTTTTAGCACTTAAGACCAGTAAATAGCAATTACTTCTTTCAGTTTTGAGGTGCTAAAGAGAATGCACTGAAGACAGAAGGGACTGACGTGTGTCTGGCTAATGAATGGCCTTAAGGCTGTTCAAACAAACAAACAAAACCCCCCCCCAAAACCAAACAAACCCCCTGCCCCAACCCTACAACTTTGCAGAAGCAGTATTTTCACCAACGAGACAAAACTGAAGACATACTTGGTTTTAAAACTATTGTTCTCCTACATACATATATTAGTTAAAAGGTTTTTTTTAAAAAAGCCAGTTTTACAAATTATTAAAAATGTGTATTTAAAAGTAAACAGAATCTGTTTCTAATATTTTGCCCATAAGGAAAAAATACATAAATACACATAATTCATATGTGACTTCCTATTAACTTTTATATCCAGCTATTTTTGGAGCTTCTTTTTCTTTTTCTCTGGTTCATTCTTGCTGCTTATTTCTGTAGACAGATTTGCAGGCACATCACTTCCTAGTATCTACAATAAGAAAAGAATGAGAAGTCAGAACATTTAACTCAGTTTATACTATCCTGATAAAACTTGAGTTTACTTGTTGATGATACAAACACTGTATCATCAACATCATCTAACACTCAGAGATCAAACACTCCACTGAGATAAAAGCTGGAAGAAACTAAGAGAAATTAGGAGCAGCAGCACCCTTCCTCACTGATTTGCCAGCAGTTCTTTTGCAGCAGATTATATGTGCTGCCTTTTGCCACGTCTTAGCAAATGCTTAAAAGGCAGGGGGTAGGAATGAGAGAGGTGGAAAGGGGTCTTAACCTAACAATCTGCATTTTGCTTTTAAAACAATCCCCACTGTAGTGTTTTCTGAAATGCTGCTCTTGTCAAGCAGAGGCCCTCTCAGGCTCAGGACACTGCATAGGAAAAAAGCATTTAGTTTTGGAAGAAACTGGAAAAACTTTTGAAGTAACTGGAAAACAGACTTTATCTAAAGCAAGGAAGAAGAATAGAAAAAAGCCTGTATTCTTTTCTCTATTCTTTTCTCATGCTGAATGACTTGTCATCAAGGAAAAAGGCCATCAAGAAGTGTACTATGCTTTCTTTGAGAATATGGAAATGAGTAGCATCCAAGCAAAGCAGAGTGAAGCAGGCTATGGTGAAATGCAGTTCATTTACATAGGGTTCATAAAACAATTGGACCAAGACCAGACACATGCATGTTCCTCTACACTGGAGTCTATGGGCAAACTAATGTCTGATTGATGAAGACACCAGGCACTTTAGAAACTTGCTGCAAGAAAGCTGATCAGTAGGACTTTAATACCAGGTTATAAATTATGTGAAAGTGACAGTAGCATATACCAGTCCAAGAGTCATTTATTGTGTTAAGAGTAACAAACACAGGCACCTATGCTGGAATACAACCCACCACTGTAAGCTGAAGGCATTGGTCAGTGAGTTAGGATGGTGATGACGATGATACGCTAAGGAGTATCAGAGAGGCTGTGAGAACAGATATCAGGGTAACAGTAAGTTACCTTTGCTGAGTAAATGTCACAAGAAGGATCAAGACAGAGTCTAGGTTTCTAGGTGCCATAAAGGCCAGTTTCTTGGAGTAACTAGTCAGGGAACACATAAAAAGGAAGAAGCAACTCCTGCCTGAGGATCTGCTTAAGAGGTTACCCACACAGCCATCCCTGCAATACTGATTTCAGTGTACTTCCTCAAAATGCACCACCCTTGTAGAAGGCAAAAAAAAAAATCAAAATGCATTACATCAGCAATAATAAGGAATTTAATGAGGATTTTGTTAAAGTTGAGTTGCAAAAAGGTAAAATGCTTTCAGAAGTATGATGGAATTTAAAAAAATACTTGGAGTAAGAACATGCCATTTATCAACAGAATTTCAAAAGAACAGTTAAAAAGTCAGTAGAGTGATTAGTATTGTAGGTCAAGAGATATCCTTTGAGAAGTGAAAATCCTGTCCAAATGAAGAAGAAATAAGTGCAAAATTAAGTTAAAAAAACAGGTAAGCCCAAAAGACTGAGGAACAGTAATAAAAATTCTCAAAGTAAGTGAGAGGCAGGGAATTCTTCCTTGCTTCTCCATCAATGGATAGCTTGATGATAATAAAAATCTAAAGCAGGCATGAATAACAGGTAATCAAAGTGTATTTGAAGTACTCAAGAAAATTAAGACCAACATCAAGAAATCTTATAAATCACCATCATTTAAAAAAAAAAAAAAAAAAAGGTATAGAACTGGGTAAGAGGAATACTAACGGTACCAGTACTAGACACTGTCCATTGAAGAGTTCCAAAAAGCAAGTGTAAAAACTTGGTGTGCATAACCTCATTGCTTTAAACTGGTCTTGCAACTAGAAGGAACAAAAGATGTTGCAAAGTGTTCCCATATAACACCATACAACACAGAAAACACAAGCCTGTATGTATCTATGGCACGCTCACAGTCTGAATCATGCATGTGCTTCTGTTTCTCCCAGCTCAAAAAAATCATATAACAGAATTACAAGAACAAAGGTCACGAGGGACATCAGAGATACAAAATAGTTTCCAGAAAAGCAGAAGCTAACATAGTGGATAACACAAGTATATAGAATTGTATAGAACTGAGTGGCATGGGAATGGTAAATGGGAATAAAAGACTATTTTTCATAGTGTAGGAAATACAGTATGTCATCAAGCAGTAGGCATCAGGCTTGAAACAAATGAAAGGCTAATAAGTACTTTTTCCATACATGGTGAGGTGTGGAACTTACTGTTACAAGACACTGTGGGAGCCAGAAGTGTAAGCTGGGGGAAAAAGTGATTAAACCAATTCACAGAACAAGACTCCCATCTACTGAACACAAAGATGTGTGCCTCTGGGTGAGACAGTATTTAAGTTGTAAACTGTTGAAAGCTTTGAATGGACACAGAGGGAATGATCACTGTATGTGCACCTTACTCCTGTACTCGTTCCTTACCAAGGAGGACTAATAACTAATGTTTAGGATGACAGTATTTTGGATTAACCAGTATGGCCATTCCTTTATCAAGGGATAGGCTGAAACTATAGTATTGGCTTTGTTGTAGAGCAACAACCTCTACAGAAATGAGTACAAGCAGTAGAAGGGTGGCAAAAAAAAAAAATAATTAAAAAAATCAGCTGGCATTAGCCTTACTTGTGTCTATTTTCAACGAACAGCGTGTCCCCTGGGGACTGGAGGAGTTGCAACAGGAGTGTCCGAGTTACGCCCCCAGCAGCAGCTCTGACACACACTCGCTGGTGAGTACAAGCAGTGAGCAGCTCAGCACGTGAATGCACAGCAGGACGCAAGGTTTCCTTCTACCACATACTTCATTATCTACTCCCACTTTTTGAAATCATGAGGATTGCCTTCAGCTAAAGCTAATACAACAGCTCAAAGATCACCTGTTTCCAAACACATGTAAATATTCTGATTTCTCAGGGAAAAAAAAAAAAAAAAAGAATGTTTTGACTGTGAAAACAACAAGGACTTCTTATCTTGTGTTGTCTTTTTCCTCTGTGATTACAGATACCCAGTTACTGCAACCATCTCTTTACCAAAAAAAGCCACATGTAACAATAAAAGTACACAATCTTGTAATGGCATGCAAAGTACTCAGCAGGCCTGAGGTGTGAGACCAGGTGAAATCCCCAGTGTCCCAGACGCATTAAGAAGCTAGAATTGGAAAGTCTTAAGACCAGAGACATAGTTACTAGGACATTACAGTTCTTACAACATTATAAAGAGAGAATTTTTATATGTAGAAGTTGTAAGAAAGGAGTGCCATTTACAGCCAGCAGTTACACAGAGTTTCCTTCTGAGCCACCCATCAGAGTTACACAGTAATTTACTGGAGCTAAAAAGATGATTCTACTGAGTTTTGGCAGATTTTCAAAAGGGAAATTTTATTACAGAACCATGAAAATCAAAAGATATTCATTCAGCAAATCAAGCTCTCCCATCAGTGGAAACATCTGATGGGCCCAGAAAAGAAATTTAATTTAGAGCCCTTTATTCTTTTCAACAGCCAGTGAAAGCAGACCTGTGTTTTATGGAGAGCAGATAGGAAGCAATTGCTACAATCTGTGGCTAAATTATTTTTTTCTTCTGGGTTAAAATTACTGAAGAGTCACACGATTCTATGAATCACAAATCTTGTGCCTTACCTTGGGTTCTACCAATACCATCCGAATCTTCTGATGTTGGATGTTGGAAGCATCTAACATAATATTCACTTTTACTTTATCAAATACATGTAATGTTGTGTCTTCCACAGTAAGTGACAGTACCTGAAAGTTCAAATTTTGTATAAATACTCACTGCTTAAGTTTCTATACAAATAAATATTTTTGTAGGAAATTATTAATGTTACATGCCAATAAAAATGAACACAAATTACTGTCCTGAATGTTCAGAGTGTCATAATACATGGTATAGACATTTTTGCTGTATTTACTCAGATAATCAGATAGTAGTAGTATCTACAACAGAAACCAATTCCTGTCAGAACTTGTTTCTTTAGACCCAGAAAGACCATAGTGGTAGTAATACTACAGATTAATAAACTCACATTTAGAAAAGCCCTTCTTACCATTCTAAATCCAACTAGAATAGATCTTAGTCATTCTGCTCATGTATTCTGCTCAAACAAAGGTATTTAAGAACAAACGTTATAAAACATACCTCACTGTTGTAATCCAGTCTTGGTTTTGGTTTATCTTTTTCTTCAAAGAAGACTGTTCCTTCTAACCCATACTTGGGAATCAGAACCACAACCGCATTTTTTCTTACAAATAATATATATGCATCTTCATTCACTACTCCTTTGTTTTTGAAGAACAGCTGTAACAAAAGTAAAATACATTAATAAGAAATAAAAGCACTAGAACATTATTTTCTGGATTACAAATATACTGGTTTAAAGAATAAAAACATGCAAATACAAAGCTATACTTAATGATAAATACACACCATATATTGAAAGCAGTTTAAAAAATCCCATAAACTGTTTATGACATTACTGTAGTATTAAGCATTCATCATATTTATAAAACTCAATGTTCCCTCCCTTCCTTTACCAGCAACATGAATTGTTCACAGTTAATCCTCACATCTCAGACATACCCACCTGCGTGTGGAATGCAACAGAGGCTCTTTGTGCATATTGAGCCATTTTATGTCGGTAATTGAGATTTTTACAGATTTCTGCTAGTTTATGTTTATCTGTGAGTTCTGGGTAAGTACTGTCTGCTCCTATGGCCACTGCTAAAAGTCGATGTACTATAATGTCAGCATACCTGCAAAGAGGAGATTAAATCATCAATGACATATCAAAACATACTTTAAAAAAAAAATTCTGAATATAATTTAGTTTTTATAAATCTTATAGATCAAAAAGGTTTTGTGATAGTGACGGTCTACTGATAACTCCCTGTATTAATTCAAGATCACTCTCTTTGCTGAACAAAGATATACTCTGCAGAGCCAAAAGGAACTGTACTGTTTTCTAAGAGAAATTATTTTACTATATTCTACCAATAGAGCCTGTTTTTTTGAATGTTTACAAAGATGAAGCAAAATTTTATTTTTGGACTAAAAAATTATGTTTCACCATGTCAGCTTAAGCTGCTTCCTCTTCCCTTTCTCGAGTTTAGTGTAGAATGGTATTTCAATGCCATTGATCTGCAAAGCATAATCACACTTGAACTTCCTGGGACATAACTTTTATCAGAACTTCAGCCAGGAACTTTTAACACATCTGTTAGCAACTAAAATTTACTATTAGGACTCTGAGAAGCTCCACAGATTATCCACACAAATGCACAGGAATTTTAATTCACCTGTAAGATTTCACTTGAAATGTTTCTAAGGATCAAAATAAAACAATTATTTTCCTCAAAACTTAAGATACTTCTTGGTTAAAAGAAAAAGCACCCTCATTTTCCAAGATGTACGATTTCATTACAATGCAACAGCATTTATAGCAGCAATGTTTTTATATGTAAAATACAGTTTCCTCAAAATTTAAAACACATCTCCAACCTAAAAAATGACTGGCCAAACTCTGCCTCAGTCTCTGGTTGACTTGTATAATGCTTACTGATCCCTAACTGCATTTCTATGCCACAGATATGTATTAGGGATGCATTTCTCTTATTTTTGAGTCTTTTTCAAAAAAAAGGAGTGTAGACAGTGAACCTAGAAGCTTACATGAAAATGGGTCACCATGTAGAGCCACTGCTATCTCAACTGAAATCTAAAGCTGAACAAAAATGGTATTTGGTTTTATATGGACACCACCACAATTTAAAACAGAATTTCTTCACAAATAAATAAGTTATTTTTGTTCTCTAAAACACCAGTAAAATAAAGTACCTTCTAATGGGTGAGGTAAAGTGGGTATAAATAGGTGAGGCTAAACCATAGTGATGAAAATCATTATCCATTCCAGAGCAGAAATAAACAGCTTGCATCATGCAGCGAGTGGTCAAAATTCTCAACAGTGTATTTAGATAGGGGAACTCTGGAGATTCAGCTTTGTCTAACGACTCCGCTAAAGCCTTTGCTGAATCTGTCTTAATTTCCAAATTCTGCAAGGAGGGGAAAAAAATAATCATAAAAGGTCAAGTATTACTAGCAAATATTAAGAGAATATAAGCAGAAATATAACAGCTACATTCATGCTGGTCTTAGCAACTGGCAAAGGTATCACACCCAATCACAAAAAAATCCACCCACGCACAAATCGATCCCTCCCTCATTATTACCAGTGCTCTATGCAAAGAACGAAAAGCTAGGTCAGGAGCCTAGGAATTCAGAAAAGACATCCACTCAGAACCAAGAAACACTTGCTGCTAATTTTAACAAGTTTTTTATTTCATTTGGTTTGATTTTTCCATCCCCTTACTGAAGATATGAAAACAAACAAACAGAAGTATTTATGCCACACAAAGATTCTCATCCAAGCACATGTAAGCAGTACTCAACCTTCTTGTACTTCCTCCCCAAAATTATTAAAAATTACACTCAGAGAAGTGATTGGTAAAACTAGTACAGTATGACATTAAGTTTGTTCCCTGCTTGCCAGTGTTCCTCAATAAAAACTCAAGTAGCTTGAAAATAAATAATGCATTTTTAACTTCCAGTCACACAAAGTAAGTTTCATCACAAGATTGGTTGAATGTTCATCATGTGCATCACTGACTTTAACAAAGTATGATCTAGAGATCAAATTATGCCTCTATTATGGTAAAATAATTGCATATTTATTTAGAAAGTTTAATGAAAATACAGCATATTAATACCTTATTGTGATAGTTCTGTCACAGTAGTGAAAAGTCACTTTGGTTTATTAAAATAACTTTTGTCTATGCATGGGAATTTAGGAATTTCCAAGTAAAATGGTACTTTAAAAATAATTTTCAGAGTACAAATGAAATAATTATCATTATTCCAGTTTTACAGCAGGAGAAAATGAAACGGTCTGAGTCTGAGCTTATCTATTAATCTTACAATAGTAAAATTTGGGAATTTCTCTTTTGACCCCAGGGGAAAAAAAAAAGGGAGGGGGAAAAACTGAAGGGAAAGGAAATATGAATGCACATCATAATGCCTAGAAAGTTAAATGTTTAGCTTAAATAAAAGAACCTGAAACTGAAAAAGTAATTTTTCAGTTCAGACTTGTTAATTAATATGACTTTTTTCAGGCTAAATTAAACTCTAGTAAGGAGAGGATGGAAAGTATGAACACATTTTCTTACTTCCTGACTTTAAGAGAGACATGTTACCTGATGTGACCAACCAATTTTTTGTACATCAATAATGTATGAGATCCAAAGCCAAAAACTGGCTCAAAAAATCACATGTGGCTTGGAGAGGAGAAACATTCACAGCACCCAGAAGTTACAATACAAAAGACTTGAAGAGTGATTTGCTTTCTTTACCTAAGAAAGAGTTGAAAAAGCACAAGATTCTTCCCTTCAGCTAGAGGTATAGATACCTTGCTACTTGCTACAGGTACCAGCAATTTCAAAGTGTAGCTGATACACTTTCGAAGTAGTGCTTTCCAACCCTTATTCTTGGGTGAGTAGCCAACTAGAGAGAAAACACAGCTTTTTGTAATTAATTCACTTAATTAGCATGGTAAAAACTTACCTTGGACTTTGCAGCCTTCACAAGGATGTCATAACTTGATGGGGGAGGAGCAGGATGTTTCCTGAGCAAGGCAAACTCTGGGAACTCATCGTAAATTTTTTGTGCTACAGAGACATTGGCAAGCAACATGAACTCTTCAACCATGGAATTTGTTTCTCTATAAATATAAAATATTTTATATTGTTAAAAAAGCATTAAATTATATCGTTACTTTGAGTGCCTAATGAAGAAACATTCCACCATCCTAACAGTATTATATAATATTAAGTAGTGGTTTTGAACATTCATACAATTAGGCAAACATTTTTAAGACTGAAAACATAATGTTAATAAAGTTTCAAATACTGAGTCAGAAGGAAAAAAACTAAAATATTCTAAAATAACAAATTAAAAGAAAAATACTCTTTAAAATGCCCAGAAAGACCAACAGATAACCCTCCTGATTTCTTCTTAAGAGTATGGTTCAAACATTGTGCACATGAAGATTGAAAGCATTATGCTGCACATCATAAAGTCATGACAGTACACATAACTAAGTGTAGATTTTAGCACAGAAAACAAGTAGTAGTATGAAAGAGTTAAGAAATCGAATCAGTAGCTCCATTTCTAGAACTCCTCAATAAGACTGTGTCACTGCACATACGCAGTAACTGCTCTGTTTTTCTTAAGATTTTAATAATCCATAACTCCAAGTTCTACTTTCTCTTATTTGTTAATACCATTAGAAAAACAGCACAGAGAAGCCACTGGGGTAGAGTTTGGACCTTAGTGCTCCATTAAATCAGTCGTAAAGACTTAAGTTCATATATGAAACACCCAGTTCAAAACTTGCTCCATAAATAATGCAGTAAAATACAGAGGAATTATCTTTTCTAGGATCAGCTTGCTTGCCCAGAGAAGTTGTGGATGCCTCATCCCTGGAAGTGTTCAAGGCCAGGCTGGATGGGCCTTTGAGCAACCTGGTCTAGTGGAAGGTGTCCCTGCCCATGGCCATGGCTTTGGACTAGATGATGTTTAAAGTTTCCTTCCAACCCAACCCATTCTGCAATTCTATGATTGTCCTGCACTATTACAGGAACTTTGTATGCTATTAAGTAAATGCTGCTACTTGAACATGCCTTTAATTCCATCCGTGCCTTGAATTAACTAATTGAGGAAAATAAAAAGGCATACTTGAGCTCCTTAGACTGCAAATCAATAGGATCATGAGTTTCACTGTCCATGTGGAAACGAACTTCTGGTGAGGAAAGTGTCAAGGCTCTGGAAGACAGTAAGCGGTATTAACGAACCACAGTAAAGCAGACCTAGTAGCTGAGTTGCAAGCCTGTATGTAACATCTCAATTTCTCATGAAACTGTAATTTAAAATTAGCAGAAATTTGAAAAAATAGCAGATATTAAAAATAAAATTGTTGAATTAATGTTCAAAGCTGAAATTATGATGCTGACACACATCAATACTAGCTCCTAAAATTTCAAATACTGCTCCTCTGGCTATGTTTTTACAATGATTCTAAGAGGTCCATATCAGTTGATCTTGTGAAGGAAAAGTTAACATCCCAAGTTTTTATTTTTGGGGAAATGCCGGGCAGTTTTATACAAATCAAAATGGCAAAATACTTCTTTCAAAAGACTTTCACTGGAAAAATGGATACAGGACCATTATACAGTTTGACAGAAGAAAAACAGCCAGGGGAAAAAAAAAAATAACAGACACACTGCACAGTTTACCCATTATCAATTCTTTTCTTCTTCAGAATTTTTGCTAATTTATTTAGTCCACGGAGGCTGGTAGTAATATCATCATTCATAGCTGCTGAATCAATTCTCATCTGTGCTTCAGCATATGTAAGAGAAGCCTTGAAGAGGTTAAAAAAAAAAAAAAAAAGACATCATGTTACATTACTGAATACTGAAAAGAAAAACCTAATTCTGTCTTGCAGAAACTGCAGTTTGCTGTCAGAGTTGGTTCAGAATAATACAATGCTTTACATTCCACACCTAAATGCATGTCATTCGCAAAGAATAAACAAGGCAGATCTATGCAAGATATTAAGAAATACCAGGCATTCACATTGTTTTTTTTATGCTGATCACAGACTTATCTTATACATTAGAAGTCTAATTTTCAAAAATATATTAAACATCTATAGTGTCCACTGGATTTAATTGAAAATTATGAGTAGCTGGTATATACCAACCATGTCCAATACATCTATCAATACATTTACACTTATAAAATGAAATATCATAACAAAGTAACCACAAAAAAAAAAACATTGCGGCCTTATAGGTTTAAAAGAACAGGGCAGAATCAAACATTTTCTTTATTTTTAGGATCTAAGCATCACTTTCTAATTCTAAGAAAATATAAATCAGTAAACAGAAAGAAGAAAACTTTATTATCAAGTCTGTTGATCATTGTTTTTATAAAAAGGTCTCCAGCTTTTTTTCAGAAGTATAATACTTATGGGACTAACCTTGGAATTAATAATACTCTTCGTAAATCTGGTTTTTAGAATTTCAGCCTTATGGTTCATCTCCCATATACATGAAAATGCAAGCCTATGAGAGGGAGAAGGGGGGAAAATCTGTTAAAATCCACATATAAACATACGAGGTTTCTTGTCAGGATCAAAGTATGGTTCGTGTACATATACCTGTCCACATTAGATCTCAGGGAGCATAAATTGGAACTAAGTAACTCTGGAACCATATCAATCCTCTGCAAAATAAAGAATAAAAATCATAACTAGTTAAATGTATTTTATTTTCCTGATTTTTAATATACCAAAAGCTTGGAAGTTTTTTGGTTTTTTTTGTTGTTGTTGTTTTTTTTTTTTTTTAAAGAAACCTTAGATTTCTGAAAGAAAAGTAAACTACTTGAGAGGAAATTCATTCCAAGGTCCCTTTTAATTATCAGTTTTTCAGTACCAGTAATTTCTGAAAATAAGTTGTGGTCTGCGAGTGGTAAGTTAAAATAAACAGTACTACGTGTAATGAACACACTTCATAGGAAACAACAGAGATTTAGTTATCACAAGAAAAAACAATGGAAAAGGCAAAACCAGGCCTTCAGCAATTTCAGATCGATATTAAAACAGTAATCCAGTTTCAGAACTACGTATTATTTATGCTTCAAACAGGAGGTGAAAGAGATATTATAGAGATAATGGATTTAAAAAGAAAAAAATATTTCTCCCTCTTGCTGTGCAGGTTGTATGACAGAAAGCACCTTCATTTTGATAGTCTGAGGAAAATTAAGTGCAGCCCAAAGGAGTCCACTTCTTTTGTTGGTTTTGTTTTTTTCTTTTTCTTCATTAGTTTAGAGACGTCTCTGCTCCCAAGAATTAGAAGAGGAAAGCAATGAAAAATCCAACTGCTTAATTCTACGAAAAGCTTTTGATATAGAAAACAATTACTTTTTCACACAGATATACTGTTGTTCCTCTTTTTGCCGACTCCTCATCCAAAGCATTTCCTGGGCGAATAAAATGACTGACGTCTGCAATATGTACACCAACCTGAAAAACAAGCATCACATTATGCATCTTACCAAAAAAACCCCCAAAAAACAGTTCTCAACATGAAAGAAACTTTCTCAACTTTTTATTTACAACCCATTCCCAGTTGCCTTCAGCAGCTTCTATATTTAATAATAGAAATAGTTAAAACCTATCATACTGATTAAAAAAAGTGAACAGTTGCTGAAATTGTGGAAAAATAAGGGCATGCATACATTTAGTGGAAAATTCTATTCATTATCAATACAACTCTTCTTGCCTGGGGGTGAATAACCTCTTACATTTTCTTCAAGGCTCACTGCAGATTTGTTTTTCTTTTTCTGTTTGCAAGACTTTCCATTTTGCCACATTCTGCTATTACAATTACAAATTAATTTATACAAAGAAAACCTGATTAAACCAGATATAAGGGGGTCAAAGAGCTGGTGTTAAGCCTGTAGCTTTTTAATGCTTATTTTTCGTTTAAATAAAATAATCATTCCTTAGGCACTACAGCAATAGTTTCAATTTTTCTACAGATAGTTCCTTATCCTAGCTGTACATATCCATATTTATACTTAGCTTAAGTAGTAAATAAATTCTATGTTAATTTCCCATGCCAAACGAGGAGAAAGCAGGCTGAATTTAGAAGACATTAAGTTCGCACTTCTGCCACTGCTGCAATGCAAATCAACTCCCTTCCTTTATTACCAACTCACAGTTGTGCAAACACCATTAATTTCTTTTAAAACAAATACGGAGCTTTGATTGTGTCATTTACTATTACCACTACTGCACTGTTTGTAAAGGAAGAAATAAAGAAATAAATGACTGGGTTGATTAAAATAAAAGAAACAATACCTCTATATTTCCATTTTCTACTTCTCTACAATGTAATGCATCATCGATATCGGTACATCCAGGAGGATCAACACTACAAACATGCAGATGCCTTAAGTCCTCCCTGTATTTCATATCCTGAAATTGAAAAAAAAAAATAAATGTTGTTTTCAAGAATATCTTCCATATCAAAGTAAAAATCATCATTTGAGAAAGGCACTTTGCATAAGATTTTCCAAAGCAACCAAGTATTTTCAGAGTGCTTTTTTGGTTTAGGGCAAGATTTGCAGTAATATTTATTTATAAGATCAAAACAAATAAGCAGAAACTACAATGAGAAAAACTAAGACAGAAGATGATAAAGTACTGAATTTTTTTCTGTTTTACAGCACACAGGAAGAGAAATAGAATAAAACCACAATCCAACCACGATCTCAGAATTACAGGACCAGGAATCAAAATTTTTTAAGTGAAATTTCGACTGAAGTCCAGCTGGACAAATTGTTCAGGATAGGACTGCTCTCAACTAACGCCAGCATTCTAAGGCTTAGATGTCTACCTGTGTATGACAGCTACAAAAAGATTTGATAGGTATCTCAGACCACACAACTGACTTTCACACACAGAGATCCCTCCTTCAGTTTCCACATTCAAAAAAAAAATAGAAGTAGGCAATAAATTATAATAAAAGTAGCCCACCTCAAGGAAATTAAGATACATAAAACACTCAAACAAAAAAATATCATGCTCAAATTGTTCCCTGATAACTTTTTTCCATACATTCTAAGGCAGCCATTTCCTACATTTATGCTACTGGGATAACCTGAAATTCACTAACAGCATTTAAAACAAGCAATTCTGCAAACACCAATTGCTCTTTCTATCATTACTTTATTGGATTATAGCAAGATATATTAAAGTCACCCCTCCTTAGATTATTTTAGCGATGACACAGGCTGCTACAAAGCATTTGGTGACAAAGCTATTTAGCAAGATGCAAAACTCTTTAGGGATGATCTTACGATTATTTGAATTGCAGTCTCTCTCCTCTGCAAAAAAACTTTTTTTATATTTTTAATGAAAGCTGTAATATGCTTTTTATCTTAAAATGTCTATCCCTACCCTAACAAGCAAAGTTTTAGCCAAAACCCAGAAACTTGCAGAGGCCTCATTTCCATGGGAAATCCATCTGAAAGCCCATCCTAAGACGAAATGGTTTTGCACAACATTTATTCTCTATTTTTGGTGCACTGGGATACCCAAGAATGTCACAGTTTGATTTGAAGTAGAACACACAGCATTTATTACAATAATTTAAAAACTGTTACCTGTTCTGTAATGCTCCATGGCATTTTTGGTAGGAAACTGAGGACATTCTGGGAGAAAGCCTGATGAGGGACATCATGCTCAAGCAGAAGAACTTCTGTCTCAGTCTCCTTATCTCCAGCACTTCCCAAGTTCTTTACAAAATGACCCTGAGAAACAATACACATATGTATAAATATCTACAGACCTACACACATGCACATCATGCAATATTGTTTGCTCAAAATTAAGTATCTGAGGCCATTATCTCATAGGTTATTAATATATTAAACTACACAGAAGGAGTCATCTTTCCTTCTTCAGTTAACTTTCTCATCTTTACGAGAGAAATTTAATTTCAAATATTTAATTGATTCAGTAAGTCTGAACTTTGTACTTTCTCCTCTTTTCCTAGAATGGCACTAAATTCTCCACAATGCAAAAACTGTAAGTGTGGCAATTCAGTTTTGCAGGAATGAAAAAAAAAAAACATTGCTGTATAAGGAGCAAAACTAGTAAGGTCTAATTTCTCTATGGGTTTGTGTTGTGCCACACATCCCACTACCTAATACGTTAACTCTACCTCCTTCCTCACATGTCTCCTCCTCTGCAGTAATGCTGTCTTTGTCTTAACACTCCTTCCATATATTCCAAGTTTCCTTCATTTCTCTAAACATGCATGAGACAGTTGTGCTGATTCATTACAAGCTATGCATTCTTACACAAGCCAACAGAAGCCTCTTCAAAATCTAAATTTCAACACAAATTGAAGCTAGTGTCCTCGGTTTCTCTTATATCCTCCTTATATTCTCCTGTATATTTACAAAAAACTTTTAAGATCTTAATTACATGTAACTCTGTCCAACTGGCAATTTGACTGAATTTGGCCAACATGCTTAAAACTACTTGCCAGGATGGTGATCAGTGTGTGGATGAGCAAAGCCACAGCGAAAGTTTCGCATTTCTAGGAACCCAGACTCAAAAAAGGCAGTCTCTAGTTTGTCTAAATAAAGCACCTTATATGTTAGCACATGTATGTTCACTGCAGACCCTAAGAACCAAGCTTTTTAAGTATGATAACCCTGATAACCCATATCTAGTTTTGCGGTAAGAATAAACTAAATCATGTATGTTCACTGCAGACCCTAAGAACCAAGTTTTTTAAGTATGATAACCCATATCTAGTTTTGGGGTAAGAATAAACTAAATTGCTTAGGAACTTCCTTAATTTGGACCATCAAAGAATGCCACTCCAAGAACTGAAAATTCACATCAACACTTTTTGAAGTTACTCAGCACTGCAGATAATAATACACATCTTACCTAATAAACACATAAAAACAGACACATAAAAAGTTCAGAAGAAAACACTTAAACTTACATTAGGATACCTGGAATTCCTGGGCCAACCATCAATAGCAACAATTATTCTTTGTCCTTCCAATGTATCTGCTTGTCTTGTTTCTATTCGAATGCGAGGAATTCTGCGATCAGCTGGTGTAAACAAATGTCGCCTTGCCTAATAACAGCGAGAAAAAGGAAGAAATCATTTCTAATTAAAGAAAAAACTATAAAATCTGCACTTACAATATTTTTATTGTTTCCTTACCTCCTTGATCTGTGATTTGGAAAGCATGCCACAAAACGGTCGCCAGTTTCGTTTTATAATGCCCACTATTTTTCCCGTAGGTCGCAGCATGTCCTTATCAACGGAAGACTTCAGCTGGTGGAAAACACAAGGGTTAAAACCACAAAACTGACTGAACTCATGGTAACATGTTTGACTCTAGCATGTATCTCAAATATTGGTGGTAACAACTTATGTGTCACCATAACGCCATAAATTCTGTGATGACTTCATAAACAGAACTATGCCTCCCTGCACTTTGCATAAATTATAATACTTTTAATATGCAACATGACTACTTTGTTGTGGGATTTTTTTTTTTAAATGGACATAATTTCAGAAAAACAAAGAGCAGCCAAAAAAAGATTGAAGAAACTCTATCTTGTTCCATCTCATGGGCCCACTTTTCAAGCTTGTCCAGGTTCCTCTGGATGGCCTCTTCCACCTGCTGTATCTACTGCACCACTCAGCTTGGTGTCATCAGCACACTTGCTGAGGGTGCACTCAATCATGCCACAATAAGGTTGTTCCACTGTCTCTGCTTACTATACACCTATCTCCATTTTATTTTCCAATCTATGATTATAATTTCTAGGAGTCCTTTTATGTTGCTTGAAAATTATCCAGCAATTCTAAACACAATAATCAAAAAACATCCCATGGAATTAGTGGGAAGATCATGTCTTTAAAGAAAAGCAAATATTTGTTGGACAGGGTAAAAATGCGTCTGCTCTGCATGCACATTAAGTGGAATATTTTACAACTGGTTCCAAACGTATACATTACCTATAAAAGGTGACTGTTGTAATGATACAACACCTGCTCCTATTCTAGCAAATCCCAATCTGTACATGCATATATAGCTTTGCATTACTACCTGACTACCACTCAGTAACTTTCAAATTTATTAATTTTAACAAAGTAACGTGGGAACATCTGATTGGGATTAACTAAAAAGTATCCATGTTATACATAATCATGTATTTAATGCAACTGTAGGACTACAATTATGTTTTGGAATTTCCAAATTCACAGTAGTTTTTAGGAGTAACTATAAGCAGGGTGTATAAATCCAAAGCCTAACACTGTCAGAGTACTGCAGACTTCATCTCTCTCTTAACATAAGGGTTCAGTAAAAACATATTTCTTTCATACAATGTTTTCTTTCTCCTCTTCATTCTCAATGTCATCTTCATTCTGGCCATCATCTTGCAAGACAACTGAGGACGGTGCCACCCATTCATCTTTTGTCAACAGCTCCACAGCTACAATATCTTCATGTACTGCTCGGTTTAAATGTTTCAGTCCCTGTATAATGATCTGGATTTTTTAGAAAACAAAATGAAAATGCAAATATTCATGATGATAGCAACAGAAGACCCAAATCAAAGCAGATAACAGAAGAGTATACATGTATAACAGGTTGTGCACGCTAAAGAATATTTTAAGTTATGTTTGTTAGGCATTTTTCTTCCTCTGCCTGGGTTTTTTCAATATTGATGATATTATTTCAGGATTACAATTGCCTCTATAAAAATAATTTGTTTTCCCCAGACTTTTTTTTTTAATCAGACAATTCTTATATTTTTGTAGGCTAGGCGACTCCACGTACTACTGGGAAATAGGAATAAAAGAAAAAAGAGACAGAGAAGCACCCCCAGCTGCACCACAAATAGGGAGGGAGGAGGCAACTGTTGCTGCTTGGAAGCAGTGTCTGTACAAGGGCACCAACAGAGAACCCAACAGGCAGACAGCTGGGTTAAACTGCTCGGAGGTGAACAGCTCATCTACTCATCACCAGGCACGAAAATACCAGGGGAAATAAAGCAAGAGAGCCCCACAAAGGCTCACTACAGTTTTTCTGAAAAATCTTCCTACAAACTTGTTTCTCTGCCTTTCACCATATTTTTCAAATTTTTTTTTTAAAGTGTTATATTCAAGTCAATTGAAAAACTACTAATGACCAAGATTCAGCTTTATTTTATCAAATACTTTTATCAAAGTACAAAGTGTAACTTCAAACTTTATTCTCTTTACAAAAAGAGCATAGTCAACATTTCAGGAGCCTATATCCATATAAATAAACAAAAAAA
>NW_010331044.1:23442-29912 GCF_000700745.2 Antrostomus carolinensis | reverse complement strand
TATCCGTCTGCTCCACACTGAGCCTGGTGGGGTGGGAAGCGGGAGGAGATCCATGGCAGACACGGTGGCCCAGGGCCCTGCCTCGTGCTGACTCAGCCCCAAGTCTCCAGGATTTGGGGCAAAGCTGCAGCCTTTCCAGGGTCACTGGGCTGCAGAAGTCTGAGGGGGAGCATCCAAACAGGCTTAGTATCCAGCATCTCCTTTGGTCTGGATATCTCAGAGCTTCCTTCTGTAACTCCTTAGTCTTTTCAAGGCCAGGTTAACGGAGAGGGAGAAATGCCTTCAGAAAGAGGTAAAGAAGGAGGCTTGTAAATCTGCCAGAGAGCAGCAGGCAGCTTTGGGAATGGGGAAGGCCAGAAGCTGCTTGCACTGATCTGGGAGGGAGCAGTTGAACCCAAGCCAGCTAGAATGAGTAGATGCTGCTTACAGAAGGTTTCCCCTTCTCCATATAAAGTCATTTTGAAGGGAAAGTACTTTCCCAGCAACGTAGGAGACTGGAGTGGGTCTATTTTCAGACTTGCAAGAGTTTGTGAGGGTGAACAGTGTCTAGCTTTTGCTTTGATTTGCTGTCTCATGGGGAGCATTCCCAGTAGATGTTTTACCTGGGGCTGTGGCACAGCGATGGAGTGCTCAGGAGGGCTGGCTGGGAACCAAGCTGGCACCCATGCGAGCTCCAGTGTGCAGTACACAGTTTTGTGTGTTCATGGTCAAGACTTACCACGCACACCCAAGCACCAGGGCATACCCCACAGTGCTTAACGTCAAGCTTATTTTTGCCTTTAGTGACATACCTGTAGCCCCCTTGATTCTAGTTATTGCTCTGCTTGCTGGGGTGTGATTTATTTGTGTGTGTGTGGGGGGACACCAAAGGATGGTCAGCGATGACCAGCTAACTCTGAGCTGTGATAGACCATCCAGGTACCAGAAAGGGGCAGGTGGGTGGGCTGGGAGATGCCGGATCTCTGCCTGCTGTGGCTGAGCAGAGGAGAGGTGCCCGGCATGGGAGGGGTGTCGGGAGCAGATGCCAAATGATAACCTCATCGAGGAAGTCAGAGGCTCTGGCGCATGCTGCCGTGGCAGAAAAGCAACTACATACCAGCAATGGGAACTCCTCTCTGGCTGCTGCTTTTGACATAATGCAGGCTGTCAGCTCCCTGTGATCTGCAGAAAAAACAGCCCCTGCACTTTCAGGCTCCTCTCCCGGGGTGGATGGGCTCGCTGACTCTGTAAAGAAGCCCCTTCCCTGGCCAAGGATAGCTGTTTGTTTTATGAACAATGGGCAGAGCAGGGAGGAAATGCCTGAAGTGCCTGTGGAGAGCAGCTGATCTCCATCAACAGCCTGTGCTGTCCTCTTGGCCAAGGAGCTCCTGCTCCGTCAGGGCAAGTACTGTCAGGGAGCATCCTGTTCATCCACAGTGCCCCTGGCTCAGTCCCTGGTGGGGAGCAGAGACCACTCAGACGCACTGATGGTGGTGACCACTTTCATCAGCAGGTACAATCCCCAGATCCCCAGCCTGAAGGAAGCGGACGGAGAAACATTCCCCTTTGTGGGCAGTGCTGCAAGTAGAGCAGCAAGGCTTCTAAGATAGAGGCTGTAGGATGAGGCCAGGGGGCTCCTTGCTGGCAGGAATCAAGTCACCTGCTCTGTAGAAGATGGGCTTGTTTCCAGCCCTGCTGAGTGCATGGTGGCCTTGCTCCCTTCACAAGGACTCCCAAAGCAAGAGGGGTGACTTGCAGGAGGGAATGTCCTCACATCCTCTGAAGTCCCTGCAAGGCTGAGGCATCCCCGGCCTCTTTGGTTGTGGCAGGTTGCCGTGTCCCTGGTCCATCTCTGGCTGCTTTGGGGGACTGGGAGAGACCGTGAGTGGGACCAGCGCAAGCAGTAAGCAAGGTGGCTGCCATGCACCTGGGTGTCAGCTCGCTGTGGTGGGAGTCTAGATAACTGCTGTGGCCTGTTGCGGTTTGACTTTAAATCTGCTGACTTCTTGGCCTTTCTCATTTATTTTTAGTGGAGGAAGAAGGAGCCCAGCTCTAGAGTTTGGGCTGTCTGGATTTAAGTCAAATACCCAGAGAGACCACAATGACTCCTTCCCATGACACTGTTGCATCTCTCCGGATGTGTATTCCCTCCTGGCCTCAGGGCTGTGCCGGGTAGAGGCAGAGGTCTGTGAACACTCCCAGTTCATTCTGCAGCCAAAGGTGACAGCCTCATGTTCCTCCTGGTTAGATCAGGATGTACATCTCGAGCTTGGGGCTGCCTCGTGACGGCCAGGCTCTCGCTGTGCTGTGGCTGCTGTGCCGAGTCAGCCAGCGCTTCGCTGTGAAGTGGTGCAGGCAGTTCCCCTTTCCAGGGAAGATAAACAATTTCTCCTCACCCAGGAGGTGCACAGAAATTCTCTCTCTCATTTCCCCTGACAGCAGTTGCTGCAGAAGAATCCTGGTGTGACCTGCTCCTGGCAGGGCAAGCAAACATCCAAGGGCAGAGGGTGTCCAGGCCCTTGACAGAGGGGGAAACTCCGTGGCAGCCGACAGAGACACCTCCGGCAGTGGATTTAATGGTGCGCTGAATGCTGCCATTTCCCAACTAGGGAAGAATTGAGCCAGATGCAAGGAAGAGCATACAGTGCCCTAAAATCCACCTGGCTTTTAACATAAGAATCAGCATCTTTCATTTTCTGTGGTGGGAGATGGTGGTCATTTGGGGGCAGCTGTGTTTCTCTTGCCTCACGGAGAACCCCAGCAACTGGTGATAAAGAGGATGGTGTCATACAGGGACAAATGTAGCCCAGCATCTAGGCCCCGAGCTCTGCCCTGGGAAGGCCACCTTGCACATGAAGGGTTTTGCATGGCTGTAGCAGAAGGCAGCAGCACGCTATGCTGGGTGTGCATCTCCTGGGAGGTCCTTGCAGAGCACAGGGTGAGCTAAGCAGCTTGGGGACATCTGGGTCCCACCGGGCCAGAGCTGCCAAGCGCCCTATTGTCCCTATTGTTCAAGGGACACCAGAAAAAGAACATCAGGGCTGTGCAGGAAACGTCTGTGCTGGGGAAGGGGAGCAGAGTGCATGACCTGAGGTGGCTCCATCGTGGGGATGACAATGACCTGGGATGGCCACAGCCTCACTGCTGAGCAGGGGCCAGACAGTGCTTTGGGCAGGAGCATGCTGGGGGTGCTAGCCCCACAGATCACCCCACTGTACTACACTACGGTTGTACTCGGAGGGGAACAGCCTCCCGCAGGGTGTTGCAGAGCTGGGCACAGTCTGGAGGTACGGATCTGCTCTGGGCCCCCTGGAGCAAGGATAACTCCTGCACCCTTCCATACACTGGAGGGTGCTGTGACTGACACACCCCTCTCCTGGTCAGTGCACGGGAATCAGTTCATGCAGCAGCACAACCAAGAGGGTCAGCACTGTAATGAAATGCTGCTTAAATATTTTTCTCAGCTGAGAGACTCAGTTCTGTGCAGATGAGGAGCACCTGGGTTGTGATGTCTGCCAGGAAACCAGCCCATGCTGATCATTAGGTGTGGTTTCAACTGTTGCCTGGGGCTAGATACAAAACTTCCCTGCTTCTACGCAGTGACCTCCTGTTAAAACAAGGACTGGGATACTCCTGTCATGGAGAATTTTTATTGCAGCCACCCTGGTCTCTTAGCAACTTCCCACCAGTAGGCTGTGTACTGTCATTCCTGGACAGGGAAGTCTCAGAAGAGAAGAACAAACGCTTCTCTGGGATCACACCACCTGCCCAGGAGTAGGGAGCCACCTTGGCATCCCTTGGGGTAAGACAGGGATGGCTGATGTCCTCTGGCCAGTGATACCAGTGTGGATCTACCCCCAGATCCTGAGGAGGAAAAAAGATGGCAGCTTTCTGCTGGAAGATGTTGGTGTAGTGGGGTGCACCTGAAACCTGCTCCCCACTGCCTGCAAGAGGGCTGGAGGGCAGAATGCATGTTCAGGACCCCAGAAGGAGCATCAGGACTCAAATCTGCTGCCCTTTTATGGAGCTGGGAACGAGCCATGGCTTGTGAGCCGGCATATCCAGGGGCTTCCATCAGGCTGGCTCTGGAGCACTTGTTCACATAGGAAATGCCTTCTCCTGGTGGAAACTAATGGGAGCTTCAGTTTCCTGTTACTGCCTGCATCTTCAGAGCAGAAGGGGAAAAGGTGCTATGTTCTTCAAGCTATCAATAAGTGGAAATAAACACTATGTGCTCCTTTGGTCTGCACTTCCTATTGTGGGGAATTCATAGCTGCATTTTGCAAAACAGCCTCATGATAAAGGGCTTGAACAGAAAAGGCCATTCTTCCCTTCCTGGGGTATGGGTTACGTCTCCAACATTTCCCAGCCCGAGGGGTAAACATCTCCATCCAGATCTACAAAACAGCTCTGTTCCCATCTGGCTTTGGAAGCAACTCCCTGTTTAACCAGGGATTGGAGCTCTCTGGGGAAAAACTGAGCTCTGCGTTCACCTGGTCCCTTCCCACATCCCCACCAAGAAAGTTCTAATGCCCTCCAGCCAGCCTCCTTTGGCTCACTATTGCACACAGGTAAAACAGCAGCTGCATAACAGTGAATTCTGCTAGCCAGCTGCCATGGGCTTTGCTGTAGATTAAAATCATGCTGGGAAAAAGGATGCTGCAAAGCTGTCCAAGCTCTCCGTGGCATGGGAGAGTAAGTGGGACCCACCCTGTCTCTTGAGGGGGTCTTTTCCTTCATGCCAGCTGAGCATCAACGATGCACTTAGTATCTGCATGGTGAGCAGAGGTAGCAGTTTGTGAAGTCCTGCTCAGCCCCCGAGATAACAGAATACCAACATTTCCTTACCTCTAACCTTAGTCTTGCAAGTAGAAGGACTGATCACCTGAACTGCTCATTCTTGAGTTTCCATCTGGGGCAAGTACCCATCAGGCTGAACAGCTTAAGGTTGGATGCATGTGTAGCTTTGGAGAAGAAGTGCTGTGATGTGGAATCAGCCCAGCAAGCTTGCCTCCAAGCAGGGACCCCCTTCACCTCATCCTCAAAACCCATCAGAAGTGATTAGCCCCACTTAAAAGGCTAACAAGGAGAAAGGTTTATGGTCACCCAGTGCTTAAAAGCATTTCTCCTTTTTTGCAGGACCCTCCATCGTGACCCCTCCTAAGGACATCTGGAATGTGACAGGAGCACAGATCTACCTGAGCTGTGAAGTCATGGGCATCCCAACCCCCGTCCTCATCTGGAACAAGGTAAGGGCCCTGCTAGGGGCTCCTGGAGCATAGCAAACCTGAGGCAGCTGACACTGCCTGGTAAGCATAAAGGCCATAGCAGATCACTCCTTAGAAACACGCTTCTTGATGAGTTCTCCCATCTGTGCAGTTCTGTCCACCCTCAAACATCTGGCTTCGCTTAGTCTGCAGTCATTGCTTTTTCGAAACTCTTGTTGATCCTGAGGCAGAGCGGGACTTGCGTTTCCTTCCGTAACGCCTGGTATTCAGAGCTCGTGGGGAATGTCTCTTGACCTGCTGTCACCCTGCTGGCGGCAGTGACTCTGAGGTGGCTGGACACGGCTCGCCCACGTCGGGAACCCAAACCACAGGGGGCAGTTATCTGCGGTAGCTGGCAGCATGCTGGTTTTGGCAGCACACTGGTAACACCTGGCTTAGGGCAGGGGCTGATGTTGAGCAGAAAGGATCCCAGCCATGGGGCTGAGAGCCACTGCATGGCCCCTGTAGCCTCTTCAAATACCACAGGTTTGTGGACACTGAAACAATACTAGCTTAAAAATGCTACAAAGATTAAAAACTAGATTGCCCCAAAGATTGCTCTGTTCTGAGACAGCAAACTATTCATAGGGCTCCCGGAGCAGGCTGTCGGGTGAGCATACAGCGTAGGCACATGGATGCAGGCAGCATTTTCTGCTTGTTTATGAGCAGATACCATGTTTACACTGACCATCAGTGCTGCTCTGCTTTTCTTGCCTCTTCCTCGTGGCCGAGAGACTGCTTGACCTGCTGATTAACAAGGGCTGAGCAGCACTTATCCCAGGCTATGCTCTGGGCTTGGATACGCAGCACTGGAGAACGACTGCACTGCTGCTCCCTCATTGATGAGGGACTGCCTGGTTTGCTGCAGCAGAAACCTAGAAGGCTGTTGCTGGCCTGTTGGGAAGAGCAGGGAGAGCCCATTCCGGGAGCAACGTGCAAACACTCAGTTCTCTGCTCCTGCCATGCTAAAAAGCCTGATGGTCAGGGAAGTTGTGAGGGAGCCTCTCCAAACAAGGGCAACAGTCAGCTCCTGCTGTCCCCCCAGTCCCAAGCCAGAGGGCAGCTGCTGCTCCAGCCTGCTGAGCTGGATTGATGTATGGCTACCAGCAGCTACAGGCAGCCAAATCCTCCTTGTTCAGCACAGGCATTATTTGATGGGCTAAACACACCTTTGGGAACAAGCACACGAGTTCTGTGAGACCGTCAGCGCAGGGCACGTTTGCA
>NW_010331044.1:22783-23385 GCF_000700745.2 Antrostomus carolinensis | reverse complement strand
TGCTGAGGCAAGGGGAACGCAGCCTCACTGCACACGCTGAGGCACTGGGGTAGTGGAGCTGCAGGACACAAGAGGATAAGGTGAAATGCTGGCACTAGAAAAAACACTGCTACTGCATAAAACGCTTTCATGTAAAACTAGTCTTGATCTTGTCTGTGTGCAGGTATGGTCCTAACAGTGGTAGCATAAGCGAGCCCTAAAATTCTTACTCCTTTCTGCCCTTCTATTTAGATAATTCGGGGACAGTATGGTGTTCAGAGGATGGAGCTCCTGCCTGGGGACCGGGAAAACTTGGCTATCCAGACCCGAGGGGGCCCTGAGAAACACGAAGTGACTGGCTGGGTGCTTGTAAGTACTCTGTGTATGCACAGAGCTGCACAAACAGTACAGTGCAGTTTGCAAACAGTTTGCTCATGAACAAAGAACAGTACAGAAGACACACGGCATCAGAGAGGGCACTGAGAGGAAAACAACCTGTGTGAGCGAGGCATGGAGGGAAGGGTGGCTGCTGGCTCATCTTACCTGTTGCAGTTTTTCACCTCTGTCTAGCATGCAGCTGAAGCACGCCTTCCATCATCAGAGAAGGCTAGATTTAAATAAAA
>NW_010331044.1:19197-22761 GCF_000700745.2 Antrostomus carolinensis | reverse complement strand
ACTTTAGCGGGCAGGAGACCCTCACCGTGTCTAGGAAGGAATCAGTACAGAGGCAAGGCATCACTAAGACACACCCACAGCTCAGGAGCCCTTACAGATCTGGCAGAACTGCCCTTTCCTCAGTGAAGCACATCACCTGCCCAAGAACAGTACAGCAGAGAAGCCTGAGGAGAGGGAAGGGTTTGAGCCGATTATTTTGTTGAACGGACCATATGCAGCATGTTGTAGGAACATCCTTACCAAGCACACAGTGCTCCACCACATCTCCAAACTAAGCAAACAGTAGAAGACAAGGAAGGAGCATTGCACCACACACAGTCTGGCCTAGCAGAGGAGAAAGCTAGGCTGATTCATGGGAGTGGGTGCTTGTCCCACACCTCACTGGAAGGAGCCGCCACAATCTGAACCAGACTGTTCAGAAGGCAGAACCACTACTTTGTGCACTCTGTTCATCTCATTATGTCTCAGGCAATTAACAAGTTATATAAGATACCTTAAACCAAAATTACCTCCACCTATGCACAGGATACTTACTGGAGGATGGGGGGTGTGTTTCTTCCCCTAGATATCTCCTCTGAGCAAAGAGGATGCTGGAGAATACGAGTGTCATGCATCGAATGCCAAAGGAGAGGCAACAGCTTCTGCAAAAATCCATGTTGTGGAAACTCTGCATGAAATAGCCCTGACCAAAGGTAGGTAGTGTGGTTGGACACTCAGCAGCTCTTTCCCCTAACAGTTTACTCCGTTATTTGATACAGAAGGACCACCTCTGTTTAAGGCTTTCTGAAAAGAACACACACTAGAAATACCAGTTTAATGTGCAGCTTTTACTGGGTTTGGCAAAACTTTCCCAGCACATCTCAGCTGCTAGAGTTCTTGGAGATTGTTAAATAACACCCCAAGTGCTGTTAAGTCCTAGAAGTTAAGATACCAAGTTAAAAACACCTTTTGGGGTTTTTACAAAGCAACCTTCAGTGGTTTTCTAGCCCTAAATTTTTATTGTCCTTTCAGCATTCTCTGGATGCTTCCAAACCTGCCCATCTCTCCTAGGAGCAGTATTGGTACAACCAGCCCCAAGACAGAGGGGGAACTTCAAGCACTTAAATTCCTCCCTAGTCCTTGCAACCCCTTATTCTTCCCCTTCGTGGAAACATCCCAGTCCCTGCCATTCTCCCTCCATACTGGAGTGTCAAAGCGGAGAGGGGACAGATATGCCACAGCAGGCCTTTAGCAAGATCTGAAGCCTTTACCCTCCAGCCCTCAGCCAGTTTTCAACCCGTTTCTCTTTGCCTGGCTGCGTGCAAAGCTGATGGAAAACCAGCCATCCTCATTCCAGCTGCAGAGAGGATGGCTTAGTGCAGTGGCCACAGTGCTTTGGAATAAATCCGGAGAGCTGGAACAGTAACTGCAACCATGCCAGAGGCAGAGGCACTGGGAACAAAGCATCCAGCTAGAAAATACTGTGCTGCCCAAATCCGCTTTTGAACATAATCCTTAGTTTTAATCCCAGTAGCTTTATCCCAACAATATAGTCTTGGCTTTCTGTATCCATATACCCCTGAATAGATGACAGACTTCCCTGAGGAGAACAGTAACAGCACCTGGCACCGAAACAAGAGCATAAAATGAATCCACATATCATTTACACATAGCAACTTGGCTAAAGGTTTTTAGCTAGTCTCTAATCCATTTTCAAACATCTTATTTATGGATGTGAATGAAATTGAGTTTTACTGAGTTGTGGCATGAGCAGCAAGCTTATACCCCAGAACAGATGATGTTCACTCCCACTCTCACAGTAACTCCCTCATGGTTTATTTCTTATACACACACCACATGTTACAGCTGTTTCTTTTCAGCTGTAGGAAGGCTCTCAAGTGAGCATGCTGTAGCTAAGCAATAAGCTGTCAGTCCACAATTACTTAGAGGAAATTGATAACATTAATGGAACAAACTGTCAGGCGTCATAGCTACACGCTACACAGTTAGGGAGTCTGTGTCCCATATCCAGGTGATCTCAGCAGAGAAAAATGCCATCTATTACCACCCCCCTGCTGCTGCTGCAGTCCTGCAGTAGGGAAGGAAGGAAGGAAGGAGTTAGGATGGAGTTGTCAGGTCTCGCTCTCGGCTAAGACATCAGAAAACTCACGCACTGTGCCACTGCCCAAGTTGTGATATTACCCCTTGGAACAGTACAGAGCATAACATGTTTTTGTTTTTCCACAGATGATGGTGCAGAGCTGTGATGTGATGTGAGGACTTTCACTTATGCACAGTTTTAAATTAGTATTTTGGAAAGCTGAGACCTCTGGCTTTTTCTAGCTCACTAATCATTCCCTCTTAACTCTCTTATTCTTTGATTACCAATTTGCTTGCACACTTCTTTCACAGATGCACAAATAAAGAGATTCACAAGTTTGATTACAAACTTTAATTCTATTTACAGGAAATAAACATACTTTTGAACAGCACATGGCAGATGAGTGAAACTATATTAAATGCAACCTACACAAAATGAAAACAAAACCTGAGCACTTTAGTCTCATAATTTTTAAAAAGAATCCCTTTTAAAGGCTAAACACTCATCATACGAGGTGCAATACTCATAGACATTAGTTCTTGGAAGAGGAGTTTGCAGGCATAGGGCATTCGAACCAAGGATATCTGGAAAGAGATTTCAAAAGGCTTGTGATAAGCACTCCTAAAGCATCAACTTCCACCACCCTCTACACAAGTAACTTCTTGTTAAGTTTTTGGCTTAAAAGTGAATCTGAAATTATGCACGAAAGCATTTAGCAGGAATTGCTCAGACAGTAACAAAGCAAGAGGGAAGCTGAAACTGTCTGGAGAGGCTACACAGCAGCTATCCAGAACACATTTTTAACGTTAAAACCTGCAGCCAAGGGATCTGATCTTAAACAAGAGCCATTTAACAAAGGAATGTGTGCATAGCAAAGCGTGCCTGATGTGCAGTAAATGCAGTTAAGATTTCCAGCACACATCTCTTCAGTAGCCCCAATGCCATTGTTAGAGTTGCAGCAATCAGTCCCTAGCACAAGAACAAGGCTGTTTAAAGCAACTATTTTTATCTCTGCCACCAGTCTCCCTTGACATAGTTCTGTAACCAACCACACACTACAGAGCTTTTTTTTTTTTTTTTAAATAAAAAAATAAGTGCAACACAAAAGACCTCCCATGGGGACCCAGCTCTGCAAGCATAAATATCTTCATGGGGACAGTCACAAGGACGATGGCTCTAAATTCCTGTGATTCTGAGTTTTACTTCTAAAAATAAGCTCTCAAGAGTTTACTTTTAAAGTCTCTGAAAACTCTGCACTGCAAAATACTTGAACAGCATTTCCTGCCAAGCGACAAGCCAACACTGTAAAACTAATAGGGAAACACCCAAATTAACTAGGACACTATAAACACTTAAAACAGTTATTAAACTAAAATAGCAATTGTTCTGATGCTTCTTTAAATATTTACTTTCCTATCCTCCTGTTCACCCAAGTGGTATTTCCTCTTACC
Source organism: Antrostomus carolinensis (assembly GCF_000700745.2). Lineage (NCBI taxonomy): Eukaryota > Metazoa > Chordata > Aves > Caprimulgiformes > Caprimulgidae > Antrostomus > Antrostomus carolinensis. The sequence goes on along the minus strand of NW_010331044.1, from coordinate 19,230 downwards.
CACAAAGAGGAACGTAAACTGATGAAAACCACA